>NC_049169.1:123118805-123418805 GCF_009769625.2 Cygnus olor | reverse complement strand
CTTGAGCACCTCGATGTCCTTCCTGTAGTGAGTGGCCCAAAACTGAACACAGTACTCGAGGTGCGGCCTCACCAGAGCCGAGTACAGGGGGACAATCACTTCCCTAGACCTGCTGGCCACGCTGTTTCTTATACAAGCCAGGATGTTGTTGGCCTTCTTGGCCACCTGAGCACACTGCTGGCTCATATTCAGCTGACTATCAACCAGTACTCCCAGGTCCTTATCTGCCAGGCAGCTTTCCAACCACTCGTCTCCCAGCCTGTAGCGCTGCTTGGGGTTGTTGTGTCCCAGGTGCAGGACCCGGCACTTGGCCTTGTTGAACCTCATACAGTTGGCCTCAGCCCATCGGTCCAGCCTATCCAGATCCTCCTGCAGAGCCTTCCTACCCTCGAGCAGATCGACACACGCACCTAACTTGGTGTCATCTGCAAACTTACTGAGGGTGCACTCAATCCCCTCATCCAGATCATCGATAAAGATATTGAAGAGGACTGGCCCCAGCACTGAGCCCTGGGGGACTCCACTAGTGACCGGCCTCCAACTGGATTTGACTCCATTCACCGCAACTCTTTGGGCCCAGCTATCCAGCCAGTTTTTAACCCAACGAAGCATACACCAGTCCAAGCCACGAGCAGCCAGTTTTTTGAGGAGAATGTTGTGGGAAACGGTGTCAAAAGCCTTACTGAAGTCAAGGTAGACCACATCCACAGCCTTTCCCTCATCCACTAAGCGTGTCACTTTGTCATAGAAGGAGATCAGGTTCGTCAAGCAGGACCTGCCCTTCATAAACCCATGCTGACTGGGCCTGATCGCCTGCTTACCCTGCAAGTGCCGCGTGATGACACTCAAGACAATCTGCTCCATGTGCTTCCCTGGCACTGAGGTCAAACTAACAGGCCTATAGTTCCCCGGGTCTACCCTCCGGCCCTTCTTGTAGATGGGCGTCACATTTGCTAGCCGCCAGTCGACTGGGACCTCTCCTGATAGCCAGGACTGCCGATAAATGATGGAAAGTGGCTTGGCCAGCTCCTCCGCCAGTTCTCTCAGTACCCTCGGGTGGATCCCATCCGGCCCCATCGACTTGCGTACATCCAAATGCTGTAGCAGGTCGCCAACCATTTCCTCATGGATAGCGAGGGCCACATCCTGCTCCCCATCCCCTTCCACCAGCTCAGGATACTGGGTATCCAGAGAACAACTGGTTTTGCTGCTAAAGACTGAGGCAAAGAAGGCATTAAGACCTCAGCTTTTTCCTCATCCCTTGTAAGTAAGTTTCCCCCCGCATCCAGTAAAGGATGGAGATTCTCCTTAGTCCTCCTTTTGGTGTTGATGTATTTGTAAAAACATTTTTTGTTATCTTTAACCGCAGTAGCCAGATTTAGCTCCAGATGAGCTTTGGCCCTTCTAATTTTGTCCCTGCACAGCCTCGCAACAGCTTTATAGTCCTCGTCAGTGGCCCGCTCTCTTTTCCAAAGATTATAAACCCTCTTTTTTTCTCCTAAGCTCGAACCACGACTCTCTGTTCAGCCAGGCCGGTCTTCTTCCGCGCCGCTTCGTCTTTGGGCACTTGGGAAAAGACCGCTCCTGAGCCATTAAGATTTCCTTCTTGAAGAGTGCCCAGCCTTCCTGGACTCCTTTGCCCTTCAGAACCTCCTCCCAAGGGACTCTGCCAACCAGTGTCCTGAACAGCTCAAAGTCAGCCCTCCGGAAGTCCAAGACAGCGGTTTTACTGGTCCCCTTCCTGGATTTGCCAAGAATAGAGAATTCTATCATTTCGTGGTCACTCTGCCCAAGACAGTTCTCGACCACCACATCTACCACCAGTCCGTCACTGTTTGTGAACAGAAGGTCTAGCGGGGCACCTCCCCTGGTAGGCTCTCTAACCAGCTGCGTCAGGAAGCTATCTTCCACACTCTCCAGAAACCTCCTAGACTGCTTTCTCTGGGCTGTGTTGTGCTTCCAGGATATGTCTGGGAAGTTGAAGTCCCCCACGAGAACAAGCGCTGACGATTTCGCAACTTCTGCCAGCTGCCTGTAGAACTCCTCATCCGTCTCCTCATCCTGGTTCGGTGGTCTGTAACAGACCCCCACCAGGATGCTTGCCTTGTTGGCCTTCCCACTGATCCTAACCCACAGAGACTCAACCTTATCAGTCCCAGCCTCAAGTTCCACAACATCAAAACACTCTCTAATATAGAGAGCCACACCACCACCCCTTCTGTGCTGCCCGTCCCTTCTGAAGAGCCTATAGCCAGACATTGCAGCACTCCAGTCATGAGAGTGGTCCCACCACATTTCCGTGATGGCAACCAAGTCATAGCCTTCCTGCTGCACGATGGTTTCCAGTTCCTCTTGTTTGTTACCCATGCTGCGTGCATTAGTGTAGATGCACTTCAGTCAGGCCATTGCCTTCTCCCCCAGCCTTGCCATTGTTCCCCCTGGCACAGCTCCAACAGGCTTTATTTCAGCCCCATCCCCCTTCTTTCCTAGTTTAAAGCCCTCTCAATGAGCCCTGCCAGCTCCTGGGCTAGGATCCGTTTTCCCCTTAGAGATAGGGACCCATCTGCGGCCATCAGGCCGGGTGCCGAGTAAAGCGCCCCATGGTCAAAAAAAACGAAAATTCTGTGTTGGCACCAGTCTCTGAGCCACGTGTTAATCAGGTGGGCTTTCCGTATCCCCTCTGTACCCCTCCCTGCTACTGTAGGGATGGACGAAAACACCACCTGTACTCCCGCTCCATCCACTAACCGTCCCAGTCCCCTAAAGTCCCTTTTGATAGCCTTCAGGCTTCTCTCTTCAATATTATCACTGCCAGCCTGGACTATCAAAAGTGGATAGTAGTCAGAGGGGCAAACCAGGTTGGGAAGCTTTCTGGCAACATCTCTGATCCCGGCCCCAGGGAGGCAGCAGACTTCCCTATGGGTAGGGTCAGGCCGACAAATAGGGCCCGCTGTCCCCCGGAGAAGGGAGTCACCTACAACAACTACCCTTCTGTCTTTCTTGGTGGAGGCTGTCGTGAGGCATGGAGTCGACTTTCTCGCCCCAGGTATCCTCCTGGGTAGACTTTCTACCTCATCTTCACCCACCGGTCTCTCAAGCTCTAGGGCCTCAAACCTGTTGTGTACGCGCACCTGGGAAGGTAGGGGTGGTAGGGGGGGGCGTTGCCTGCCCCTGTCAGGCCCCGTCGCCTGCCCTTGCCAGGGACCTGTCTCCATTCCTCCTTAACTCCTAGGTCCCCTCCTTAACTCCTAGGTCCCCTCCCTCTGCCCGACAGGGCAGGGGGTCCACCCCCATTTGGGGTGTCTCACCCTGGTACCTCTCCTTCAGGCCCTGCAGGGAGTTGCTCCACCAGTCTATCTCCCGCTCACACTCCCTGATAGCCCTCAACCTCTCCACCTCCTCCCTGAGCTCTGCCACCAGGCGGACCAGGTCATCCACCTGCTCGCACCTCACACACACAGTCCCTCTGCCTCCCTCAGATAGCAGCAACAGGCTCAGACACTCCCTGCATCCAGAGACCTGAACTGCCGCGTTTTTGAGCAGGCAGTCAGTCTGGGTGGTTACAGACTTTCTAGAGAGAGCAGTCAGCCAGGTGTAGACCATTGCAGCCCACCTAGCGGTCAACAGCCATTAGAGGAGTTGTTCGTATGGGTGGGGGGGTAACGTTCTCCCCTCTCTGCCCTCCCGGCTCACCCTGCCTGCGCGAACTGCCGCGCCACTCCCTTCTGACGCGCCACGCCCTGTTTGCCCGCCCTGGTCGCCGCGCTCCTGGTCGCTCGCGCTCCCTAGGGGCTGCTTTTGAACGGCCGGGGAGGGGGCGCTGCTGGCTCTGCCTAAGCCTCGTCAGCCTCCCTCAGGAGGGCTGCCGGGTCCTGGCGGCTCCGTCGAGTGGCCTCGATGCCGGAAAAAAAGGCCTGCCTGTCCTGATCCCCCGCTCCGCTGCAGAATGCGTCTGCCCCGGAGCCGATCGCCTCGGCAAGTTGTAGTTTCCTTTTTTATCATTTGGAATAAGAAGTGAGAAGTAAAACAGATAGTAAAAGAAAAAAAAAAAAAAAAGAGAGAGAGAAAGAAAATATTGACATGGAAAACACAGGCTCCTTTCCAAAATATTTACTTTGCAAAATACAAACTGATGGGAAAAAAAGCCTGGGAAAGAGAATTGGATATGATTTTAAATCAGACATGGTTTTATTATTATTTCTCCCAAAATAGCTTACATTGCCCCTCTGAAAGCACTTGATTTAAGTGACCTCTTGATTTACTTTTAATAGGAAAATGTTTATAACGTGTTTTTTTTTTTTTTTTTTACCAACTGTGTGATAAATTTATGAAAGTCTTACCCAGCCGAACCATGGCATATGAATTAATGATAAATACCATCAACTATCCCTAAGGATTGTCCTGTATTTTCTCCTAATTTATCAAATTGCAGGTGCATTGTCAAATCTGTAGACATGAATATCTATAAAAGGATATATATTATCAAATATATATTAATTAAAATGCACTGGATAAGTGGTTAAATCTCTGATTTTATCTTTTTTTTTTTTTTTTTAATTTAGATTCACATCTGATGTTCCGTGTCTTATATGGCAAGGGAAATTGCTTGACATAGAAGGAAAAGAATTTCCTTCAATTATTCACTAGACTGTTAACACAGAGTTGATTAAATTGAGCAAGGAGCCAGCCACATCCAGAATAACTGAGGCCTGAAACTCTCATGCAGTTATGCTGGATCAATGATTGTGATGAAGACAGAAAATTATGGTCCAACTAAAGAAACACCCTTGATATATTTCCCATTGGATGGAAAAAATGCTTTACATACTGTACAAATTTGGGATATGGTCCTGTTCTCATTTCCAAAGAATTAGCACAGAATCAAAGAAATGAGCCAGGCAAGAATGTTACTGAACCATTTATAACCAGGGAATGTGCAGGCAATTATTTCATGTCAGTGTGACAAGAGAAAATTACATTTAAATTGTGCTGCCAATAAACATAACATTATTTTTTATTTTTCAGGACTGGTGCCTCAGGGAAGGGCTGTGTGATTCAGAGTGGAAAAGTTTCTGAGCATTTAAAAAATGCATTAATCTGGATTATTTGATATATCCCATGAGAGTTCAAACTCAGGAGGATTCTTTATTCCTCCTCTTCCATGCTAGTGCTTTACTTTGAGCCCCAGATCCACAGAACAGTTTCATGGTTGTGGGGACCCCAGAAGAGCACATGATCTCATTGATCATTAAGAGCAGGGTCTTATATTTAGGCGTCTACGGCCCTGTCAAGCCAAGTATCAAATATTTCAAGTGAAGGAGATCCCTTCAGTTCTCCAAGCATCTTATTCAAAAATTTAATCTTTGTCACCTTGAGCAATTCATTTCATGTACCCAGACTGAATTTCTCTTAAAGCAACCTGTGCCCATTGTCTCTTGGCCTGTGCATCCATATGCAGGGAGTATCTCCTCCTTCTCTGTAGCAACTTTTTAGATATTGAAAGGCTGTGATTAGATCCTCCTGAGTATTCTCTTCTCTAGGCTGAACAGTCCCAATGTTCTCAACTTTTTCCTATATACTGAGTTCTCCAGCCATCTTGGTGGCCCTCTGCTGCACTTTGTCCAATTTTTCTGTATCTGTCAAACTGAGGAAGAAACAAAACTGGACCTTCTATTTCATGTCTAAATAACTACATTTCTTCATTTATTGGATATATGCTTACTGATACACACAGCTGAATATGCAGTTTGCCATCCAGAGGGACCTGGACAGGCCTATGCAATCCTCATTGGTGTTCAACAAGGTCGAGTGCAAGGTTCTGCACCTGGGCCAGGGCAATCCCAAGCACAAATACAGGCTGGGTGGAGAATGGGTTGAAAGCAGCCCTGAAAAGAAGGACCTCGGTATGTTGGTTGACGAGAAGCTCAACATGAGCCAGCAATGTGCTCTTGCAGCCCAGAAAGCCAACCATATCTTGGGCTGCATCAAAAGTAGTGTGGTCAGCAGGTCAAGGGAGGTGATATTCCTCCACTGCTCTGCTCTTGTGAGACCCCACCTGGAGCACTGTGTTCAGCTCTGGGGCCCCCAGCACAAGAAGGACATGGACATGGAATGAGTCCAGAGGGGGGCCACAAAGATGATCAAGGGACTGGAGCACCTCCCCTATGAAGACAGGTTGAGGCTGTTTGGGCTGTTCAGCATGGGGAAGCGAAGGCTCCAGGGAGACCTTATAACATTCCAATACCTAAAGGGGGCCTACAGGAAAGCCAGGGAGGGACTCTTTATCAGGGAATGTAGTGATAGGACAAGGAGTAATGGCTTTAAACTAGAAAAGGGTAGATTCAGATGAGATATAAGAAAGAAATTCCTTAGGGAATGGAAGGGTAGTGAGGCCCTGGAACAGGTTGCCCAGAGAAGTTGTGGATGCCCCATCCCCGGGGTTCAAGATCAGCCTGGAAAGGGCTTTGAGCAACCTGGTCTAGTGAGAGGTGTCCCTGCCCATGGCAGGGGGTTGGAACTAGGTGATCTTTAAGGTCCCTTCCAACACAAACCATGCTGTGATTCAATTATTTTGGTTCCTTTCCTGAACACTAGCTCAAAAATAGCTTTTACTTATACAGCTGCTACAAATTCAAAAATCTTAACTGCTTCTCATTAAACCTTGAAAAACGTAACCCTTTCAAGTTCTCATACAGTCTCTTCCTTCTGCTGATGCCTTCATCAGCTTTCTGCAGGTGTTTCTGGATTTTTTATTTTCTTTGAACATTTTCTCAAAACAATTCTAATACTGTTAAAAGTACACTGAGAAATGTCATTAGGTATGACAAATGCAGACATAGACAAATTGTTTATAAAGTTTTGCTTCTGATTTCTGTTCGTCATAATTTTGTATTTACTCACTTAACTTTAATAACTTTCACTCTTTTAATTGCTTAGTCTATTGCTGCCTCCCTTTATCTGGCCTCTCAGACACATTAAAGATTTTAACAAGGTTTTTCTGACTACAAAATATAAGCATTGGGCAATGAATTTAACAGTAGTACCCATAATAGGCAGAGTTTATTTCTAAAAATTGCAACTTTTCATTACACTAGGCAAGACTTACTACTCCCTTATTCTTGATTTATCAAGATAACTGAATGTCTAAAAACTTTCTGGATTAATGTGAATAAATAGATGTAGCTAAATACTGTCTTTTTTTTTTCAGGCAAGTATGTCAAACATTGGAAACTGTTTTGGCTGGACAGGTAGCTGGTGAAACATCATTTTAGTACAGCAAAATATATCATAGAAATGTGGAACAAATAGAAAAAAAAAAGTGTTTAGAATTACACACTTTTTTTCTTCCTTTTTATTTATTTTTTTTTTCCTCTTCCTTGCCACCAAGATATTAAGTAAAAGGGACTCTACAATCAAGGATACATTTTGCAGAATATCCTATATGATTTGGTTTCAAGACTTCATACTGCTACTGCTGCTGTAGTTGCTGCTTTTATTTTAATAGCAGAGAACATTATTTCTATAGAAGATTTTCCTTTGTCTGATAAAAACAAACAAACAAACAAACACCACTACTCCAGAATATATATATATTTTTGCTAGTTATCAATAAACATTGTAAGGACATTTTTTATTCCTTTACATTTTCTCATATTGCGTGAATATCATTTTTATCTTTAGAGGGAGAAAGAGGCTTATGTTAGTAGGAAATGAGAGCCATTGTGGGACTTCTGAAGCAGAGAATACACTCAGTCAATCCAAAATATTTTTCACAATAAAAGTCCCGAAGACAAATCATAGTCTGGAGAGGACAAGTAGTACAACACACCTGGTGACAAGAAAAGATAAAATGTTCAACCATAATTTCTTTTCAGTGGTTGGACAATCAGAAATTGTATTTAAACCAACTTTGTTGGACTGAAATGGTAGAGAAATTGACAGGTTCAAAATGACCAAAATTTTAGTGAATGAGCCCTACTGAAAGGTCTCTTTTTTAAAGAAGTATTCACCTGCATCTAATCATTGATGACAATTCGCCAGAATAAGTGATGTGGTGCCAAGAAAGGGTGTCCCATAAGGGTGTATCCCTGAGAAGGTCACATGTTGGTAGAGCTGACATGTCAGGGATAGGTGACACAGAATCATGCTTACCTGTTGTTCTGCATAAACAAAACATTGATTTGAACAAACATGAAAGAGACACAGATACAGGGATGGATTTAAAAGTGGTAAGTTTCAATATTTTAACTTTAAAAATTATTAGAGGAAACAGAAGTAATCCATCCTGTCAAATCTTCCATAGCACCTTGTGGTGTACTAAGCGCCCAATACAACTGTGGAGAAAAAAATTGAATGATTTGTAGAACTTGAATGCTGTAACCCAGCTATAACCCAGCTATTAGCAGCTTATAGAGACTTGCTGATGTTACAAATAATGCTACAACATGGAAGATATCAGAGGGTTGTCAGTCTGTGTGTCACAGGTCTGTCATTTATCTGTCAGACGAATAATGCAACATTGGTCAGTAGAAACACCTTGGAGTAATGAGTCAGATTAACCTAGCATGATGCTGTTCTCCTGCTTTCTTTACAGGGAAAGGAAAATGCTCAAAAGTAAAGCAAGGAAATAAATGTGCATAATAGTACATAAACCCAAGGGGCTGACAGAGTAAGACAGGGAGCTCAGAGCAAGAAAGAAGTCTACACAGTGGGAAGCCAAGAATGAGCTGTGGCACACATTCCCAGACACCTGAGAAGCCAACTGCCATCAAAAGAAGATGCTGCAGCACTAAGCCAGTGATGGGCTCAGTGGCTATATTTAAGCCAGTGAGTAAATCAGGAGCATGCTGAATGCGGGGGGGGGGCTGATCATCCTTACAGTTTAATTACTAACATGTTTGCTAACTAGAGGTGTGTTTGAAGAAAAACTGTCTCTCTGCCAGACACTATCTGGAGATGATTCACTGAGTAACGTAAACCAGTAAGGGTCAGTGAATGGGATACGAGCTCTCACTAACCATAGTGGACAAGTGTGCACCAGGTTTGGCTCCCTTTGCTCTTTCTACAGTCTTCTAACAGTACCCTGGTACCTCAGCACTCCACTCCTGACATACTTTGTGTCATTCTACAAGACACTACTAAGCTGAAACAGTCCTCACATTGTTGCAGGTAGTTTAGACTGAAAAAGCTACCCACGAAAATTACTTATATCTTAGGGCCCTGGTGCAGCACCTGGGGCCCCATATTAGAGTTGAATGCTATATTTTGTGGACATCTGTCAACTTCTGTCACTTGAGCTCAGAAACAAAGAATCCACGTATTTGGTAGCACAACTCCAGCCAATGACTCAGAGGTAAAGCCTCTTACAGCTCTCTGTAAAGGCAAAGCTGGGAATGTAATTACATTTGAGAATTCTTTTAGGTCATGAACACATTTCTAAACTATAAATCCAGAATACCCTTATGGCTGGAATTGCTGAAGAAAATCTACATAAACACTATTAGTTACAGTGAGCTGGGAAAAGCAAGTCAGCGTGTTCCGCAAAGGCCTCAGGAGCCAGCTATAGAGTACCATTTTCACAGAGGTCTGGAAAAACAAAGCTCATGCCTTGGAATGGTGCCAGACGAACTACTTACCAATCTAGGCATGCATACAAAGATCCAGCACTTGAAGTTCCAGTACATCAGCTTGATGAAGATCCATCACCTTTACCAGGATTGCAAACTTTCAGTTCAGTTCCTGAATAACTCTGGACAGGCTTTGAGGAGAATGAGAAGAAGGCAGAAAGAAAGAAATATATATGGAAAAACACTAGAAATTTTAGAAGTACCACTTTGAGAGAATTCTTTCCTGAGCCTGGAATCTCAGCACTGGCCAGTGCTCCAATATTCCAACAACGTGGTTAAAAATATTTCCAAAGGAAAGGCAGTAAGGCTGCTCTGCAACATAAGAGAGCTTTGTATTCATCAGGGCAGATGTACAAGGAACAGGTGCCTCTTTCTTCTAGCACAGTTAGCAATAGCAGGGGAAGGTGCAAAGGTGCTACTTCCTCTCACTGTTCAAATATTCAAATCCAATCTTTAGTGTTTTGTAAGCAGTGGCCCAGGAAGACAGGCTGAGGTGTAAGGTGAAGTCTGAGAAGCCACTTCCTTAACTACACCCAAAATCCTTAGGGTCCATTTTCTTACTGCCCTATATGTCTCCAGAAAAACTGGAAACTGTTGCAGTTTAACTCCAGCAGGCAGCTCAGCACCACTGAGCCACTCACTCATTCCCTCCACAGTGGGATGGGACGAGGATGAGAAAAGTAAAAGTGTGAGAACTTGTAGCTTGAGATAAGGACACTTTACTAGGTAAAGCAAAAGTTGTGCATGCAAGCAAAGCAAAACAAGGAATTGATTCACTATTTCCCATCAGCAGGCAGATGTTCAGCCACCTCCAGGAAAGCAGGGCTCATCACATAAAATGGTTTCTTGAGAACACAAACATCAACACTTCAAATGTCCCCTCCTCCTTGTTCTTTCTCCTGGTTTTATTTTTCATCACGATGCCATATGGTACAGGCCTTTGGCCAGTCTGGGTCAGCTTTTCTGGCTGTGTCCCCTCCCAGCCTCTCGTGCACCCCCAGCCTCCTCGCTGGCAGGGCAGCACAAGAAGCAGAAGAGTCCTTGATTCAGTGTAAGCACTGCTCACCAGCAACTAAACATTTATGTGTTATCAAGACTGTTTCCAACATAAATCCAAAACACAGCACCATACCAGCTACAATGAAGAAAATTATCTCTATTCCAGCCAAAAGCAGTACAAGAAACACGTTCATTTTCATGTTGACACAGAAGCCTGGGAAAACAAACTGATTAATTTACTTGAAAAGATGGAATTTTTAACTGCAGAAAAAGATATTCAGAACATTTAGCCCTTACTTGATTTATAGCACTTGGAATAATTTTAAAACATAAAATAAATAAATAAAATTAAAAAAAAAAAATCACAGAAGCCTGACATTATACCTGTGTCATTATACTCCACCTTTCAAATCCCAATACAGAGAAAAGTCAATCGTCCATGCAATGCATTCAGTGTTCAGGCACTGTATAGCTCCTCTATATTCAGTTCTGA
This sequence comes from Cygnus olor, assembly GCF_009769625.2. Classification (NCBI taxonomy): domain Eukaryota; kingdom Metazoa; phylum Chordata; class Aves; order Anseriformes; family Anatidae; genus Cygnus; species Cygnus olor. Next base: position 123,407,687 of record NC_049169.1, on the reverse strand, counting down.
GGAGGAAAGGAAAGGCCTGTGGGGACAGCAACAATCTGTCTTATGCAGTGTTTAAATTTTGGTCTATATCTCCTTTGTTGTACTGGATAAGTGCCATCATGAGGAAAGACAAGGACAAGGGGAAAAAAGTCATGAAGGATGCCACAAAGACAAAAGTTCCATTTCAGTACAGAAGCTCAGATTACTCCTGTAACAATAGCTCTTGCATAAATACACGAATGACATTATAAGATTATTTTAATAATAAAAGATATGCCATAGCCATACTGAAAACTAGATTTCAATTAAGTGAACTGATTTTCCATGCGTTATACAATGCCAATTACCATGTAAATAGCTGTGAAATAAACCAATGTACAATTTAGGAGTTCTGTGTTTCACAAAGTAAGTGTCAGAAGCACTCGATGTTTATTAAGTTCAAAAACAAGTTTTGGCCTTTAACGTTCACATGTACAGAAAAAGCTGAGGAACAGAGGAAGATGTGATTTAGAGTCCATTTTGATCTATGGGGCAAAGACTGTCTTCAACTCAAAGACTATCTTCAATTTCCTGGAATGAGGACCCAGGCAACTACAGACCAGTCAGCCTCACCTCCATCCTTGAAAAGGTGATGGAACATCTCATCCTGGAGGTCATCTCTAAGCATGTGGAGGATAAGAAGGTAATCAGGAATAGTCATCATGTATTCACCAAGGGGAAATCATTCTTAACCAATCTGATAGCCTTCTGTGATGGAATAACTAGCTGTGTAGATGAAGGGAGAGCAGTGGATGTGGTGTACCTTGACTTCAGAAAGTCAAGACTTTTGACACTGTCCCCCATAACATCCTCATAGATAAGCTCAGGAATTGCAGGCTAGATAAGTGGACAGTGAGGTGGATTGATGATTGGCTGGATGACTGAGTTCAGAGGGTTGTGCTCAGTGGTGCAGAGTCTAGTTGGAGGCCTGCAGGGATCCCCCAGGGATCAGTACAGGGTCCAGTGTTGTTCAAACTAATCATCAGTGACCTGGATGATGGAACAGAGTGCACCATCAGCAAGTTTGCTGATGACACAAAGCTGGGAGGAGTGGCTCATACCCCAGAGGGCTGTGCTGCCATTCAGAGGGACCTCGACACGGTGGAGGGCTGGGCCGAGAGGAACCTCATGAAGTTCACAAGGGCAAGTGCAGGGTCCTGTTCCTAGGGAGGAGTAACCCCAAGCACCAGTACAGACTGGGGGCTGACCTGCTGGAGAGCAGCTCTGCAGAGAGAGACCTGGGAGGCCTGCTGGACAGCAGGCTGACCATGAGCCAGTAATGTGCCCTTGTGACCAAGAAGGCCAAGGGTGTCCTGGGGTGCATCCAGAAGAGTATTACCAGCAGGTCAAGGGAGGTGATCCTCCCCCTCTACTCAGCCCTGAGGAGGCCACACTTGGAGTACTGTGTCCAGTTCTGGGCTCCCCAGTACCAGAGAGACATGGAGCTACTGGAGAGAGTCCAGAGGAGGGCTATGAAGATGATTAGAGGCCTGGAGCATCTGTTGTATGAGGACAGGCTGAGAGAGCTGGGCCTGTTTAGCCTGGAAAAGAGAAGACTGAGGGGAGGCTTCATTAAGGTGTATAAATATCTGAGTGGAGGGTGTCGCAAGGATGGAGCCGGTCTGTTTTTAGTTGTGCCCAGCAAGAGGATGAGAGGCAATGGGCACAAATTGAAGCACAGGAGGTTCCAGCTGAATGTGAGAGGGCATTTATTTACTGTGAGGGTGACAGAGCACTGGGACAGGTTGACCAGAGAGGTTGTGGATTCTCTTTCTCTGGAGATATTCAAAACCCACCTGGATGCCATCCTGTGCAATGTGCTCTAGGTGATCCTGCTTGTCAGGGGGGTTGGACTAGATGATCTTCAGAGGTCCCTTCCAACCTTGGCCATTCTTTAATTTCAAATAATTTCAAATAATAAAAGTCGTTTCACCTTTTGGCAACATAAGATTGTGACGGAACCTGTATTTAAAGAAAGCAAATTCCTTGTCTTTTTTTTTTTTTTTTCTATTAAGAAAATGAAGCATAGAAAACTTGAACTACTTATTTCTATATTAACAGTCACTCTGAAAACAGAGCAGCACTTCAAGAATACTCTGGCAGTGCCTGCTTATTTCTCCTTAGCAGCTAGGACATACTGTGTTAAAGTCTTCACTTTGGAAATTGTTATTGAATTGTGCATCTGTCACTACAGCTTCGGAGGGAAAAATAAATAAATAAATAAATAAATAAATAAAAACAAAATAATCAACTACAAAACTTATATTCTTGGTTGTTATTTTACTGTTTCTACATTGGGACATTTATATATCTCCATCCTGCTTCTTCTCTGTAAACAGATATATTGTATTAAATGAGAAAGTACAAAAGGATAAGTAGCCTAACTTTGATTTGCCCTTGAAATCATGCTGCTTTAAAGTAAGGAATCTGTGTGTTTCCACTCTGCCCTGAGTAGTTTTAAAAGAGTGGAAGGCGACAGCATAAGCTGTTACAATAACTCTCTTAGGAACTGCCTTGTTATAGATGGATTCTGCTCTTAATGTTTTTGTCAGATTTATAGCTTTCCTGCGATCCGTCAGCTAAGGAATGCCTTGGATAAGTGTCCTGAGTTTCATTACAGGAACTATGCTAGTAAACAGTTTCTAATCTGGCCAAATGTCTGTGAGTGGGTTTAACTGCTTAATCAAGATATTATGCTGTTAAATACCCCAGCAAGTTTGACTTTTTTCTATTTTTGTTTTCCTTTTCTGAAACACTGTAAGTATTCGTCATGCCTGAAAAATAAAGGTAACTTCAAAAGGCCAAGGCTACATCATAATCACAAACTGAAAATTTATGTTACTACAGATTAAATGTCTCTAAATCATTTAAAGTTGAATAAGAAGCAGTATCTTATAGCATTTTTCCTCCTGCCCCCTAGGACAAAATATTGAATTAAAAAAAAAATAATAATAATTTAATTAAGGCTAATCTCTAGGGTACTGGATTGTTTCCATTAGTTGGCCACCTCTACTGACTTCTGCTCATTTGGTGAAATTAATTGAAAGCAATTATGTCTTAGAACTGTTTTGTCTTTTGGTTTTAATCAGTCAACTCATGTTCAGGTCTCCCACCTCTTAATGATAATATTTTATCTTGTAATCAGTATACAAGACATTCTTTATTGTTGTATGCTTCAAGCTGTGTCTGTTTGTTAACTTTTTGTAAAATTATAGAGTATCCTAGTAGAATAGGAACAGAGTCTACACATTACATTTCTATACTTTATGTAAGTATACTGTGGAGACATGCAGAGATATTATTTGGCTGCATTTAATAATTGTTTTGTTATTGCTGTTTTTTGTTTGTTTGTTTTTAAGTCACCTTGTGAGTGCATGTTTGTGTCTGTATGCATGTTGAAAGGAAGAGAGTGAAAGTATTGCAGTTAACATCTGTATCTCCAGAAAGGACCCAACACAACATTTGCCATAGTATTTTATGTTTTGGAGAGGGGTACTATCTATACTTTCAGTCTGGTCCCTGAAAAATGACACAGGACTTATTTCTAGTTCTAGATAGCATTGGTTATTATTTCTAAATTGCAATTTTTTTTCTCCTAATTTGATCATCAGTGAGGCATTTTAATGTATTTATATATAAACATAGCATGTGACAAAATCAAGACTCCTGTAACTTGGTCCCCAAGGTTCTTGGGGAATAGAATTATTTCCTTGAGGAAGCATTTACACATTTGACCTACATATATAAACTCAACACTCCAAACAACATGTAAGTAAATATTATCAGGTTTATATTTGAAAGACTTGTATGCCAAATCTTACCTTTCATTGTAGTATAGTAATTTTTGATTAAAAACAAACAAACAAACAAAATCTTAAAAATATAAGCACAAGATGTCAACAAGATGCTAACGTGCAGACAGACAGAACGGTATATTTGGCAGCTCGGAACTGTCTCAGATGTTTTAACTGTAGTCCCTAAAACTCACTCAGATGCAATTCACTCTTTTTTCATACAATTAACAGAGACAACTATGCTGCAAATCATATCTCAGGTTTAACACAGGAAAAGGATAGATACTCTATTTGAGGCTGCTTTGCTGTAGCCTAGCTGAATATTCATCCAACGTACAAATATAAATATAAGCTATTATAATATTTCCTTGTTATACACAATTTCCTCCTCAATACATATCACAGTTAAACCTTTGCCTATTTTTTACAGTATATTTAAGTACAGTGCAATATCAGTGCCTTAATCAGGATAATTAAACTGAAGGCATTTGAGTTTAGCTGGAAGTCTGAAGACAAGGGTGTTAAAAAATAAATAAATAAAAGTCTAGATGTTTAAACAATTAAAATAAAACTAATGATTGAAGTTTTCTCAGTCAACTGTGTAGGTATTTTAGTCATTTATTATTATTATTATGTAAATAGACATATTACATTGTCTGAACACTAGACTATTGGACTTACCTAGTCTTTCAAGATATAGTTTGACACTCACTTCCAAAAGAGAGAGAGAGAAAAATACTGGGTAATGGTGCAAATCAGAGGATCAGTTGGTTCAGTATTCCCCAATGTCACGCTTGAAGTAACTGCACGGGATTGTTTCTGTTAGAATTACCCAAACCCAGTGGACTTGATACAGGCAATTTTTCCTGTCCCTACCTGATTTAAGATTCAGAGAGAAAAGGTTCTTTTCAGGACCTTTTATATGAGAGATGCATATCCTTTTAAGAGTGAACTTGGCAGATGCATCTAATGTAAAATGATTGAAGTTAACTATTACACTGAGTGTAACCAAAGTCTTTGAAGTGTTTGACTTCACACTGAATTGGAGTGCCCAGCTAGCAGTAAGGCTGAGGACAAATCACTGATACAAACACACACGCACACTGCAGGACTGTCTTGTCTTGGACATGTGGCATACCTAGTAGCTGACCCCAGACCCACATGTCTCCAGTTGGAATTCCCCACAGCCCACTCCCATACTGCACTCCAGGGGTGGCACTGAGCATCCCCTCCCACCTTGCTGCTAGGTTGGCTCCATGTTCAACGGCACCCATGCACACAGACCTGTACCACAGAGTACACTTGCACCGAAGAAAGAAAAGGGCTTTAGTGAAGGGGCAGTAGGTGAAGGTGAACTGTGGTGAAGTACACGGATCAGCCAGACAAGCACACTCACCAGTATCCCCTCTGCACATCACCAGCACCTCTTAACTGCCTTTCATTTTCCCATTCTTGATCCTCTCGTCTACTTTGATCCTTCCCCTAAACAATCCCCTTAAGTCATCTTATAATAAGTTTCACACAATCCCCAAACACTCTTCAAGCCTTCATCCCATAAATTCAATATTCCTTAAGGCAACAACCTGCTTTAGTTCACATGGTACTCCAGAGATCATTTCTTTCATTGGTTCACATTGGTGGGTTTCATACCAGGGCCAACAGCCCAGTCTTCATCCTCTGATAGTTTTAGGAGCAGCTGATTCTGTGTTCTGCAATTTTCACTGATATTGATTTTCACTGATGAGGTTACTAGATCCTCTCCACCTGGCCCTGTTGCCCCGATGCTTCCAGGTCTCTGTGATCTGCATGGCTTTTCATCAAATAACTTAGTGGTTATGCTCTTTGCATAGTTTTCTTCACCTTTCCTTCATCATTGGGGAAAATGGTGGAAGCAGTCTTATACCACAGTTAAACATTTGCACTTCCTGATTTCACCCATGTGTTTTAATCAGGACTATATTTTCTTAGTCATCCTATGGAGTCACCAGAAGGAGATATCTTCAGAAGGTGCCTTCAGACTATTTAAGCATGAAGATTCTCCTTCACTTATGTGATATTCATGCTCTGCTTTCTGTAGTTGAATTGCACTTTGTTTTGTCCACTGAATGTGGTATATTTGGGCAGGAAGAAACCAAATGATGTTTAATAAGAGCAAGTGTAGAATCCTGCACCTGGGAAGGAACAACCCAACGTATCAGTATAGGCTGGGGGACGACCTGCTGGAGAGGAGCTCTGAGGAGAAGGACCTGGGGGTCCTGGTGGACGACAGGTTGACCGTGAGCCAGCAGTGTGCCCTGGTGGCCAAGAGAGCCAATGGGATCCTGGCGTGCATTAAAAGGAGTGTGGCCAGAAGGTCAAGGGAGGTGATCCTCCCCCTCTACCTCTGCCCTGGTCAGGCCTCATCTGGAGTACTGCATCCAGTTCTGGGTTCCCCGGTACAGAAAGACAGGGATCTCCCAGAAAGAGTCCAGCGGAGGGCCACAAAGATGATACGGGGCCTGGAGCATCTTCCCTATGAAGAAAGGCTGAGAGACCTGGGTCTGTTCAGCCTGGAGAAAAGAAGACTGGGAGGGGATCTTATCAATGTTTATAAATACCTGAAGTGTGGGAGAGTGAGGGATTTGGCCAACCTCTTTTCAGTGGTTTGTTGGGACAGGACAAGGGGTAATGGCCACAAGATGGAGCACAGGAAGCTCCACACCAACATGTGAAAGAACTTCTTCACAGTGAGGGTGATGGAGCACTGGAACAGGCTGCCCAGGGAGGTTGTGGAGCCTCCTTCTCTGGAGATATTCAAGGCCCATCTGGACACCTACCTGGGCAGCCTGCTGTAAGGAACCTGCTTTGGCAGGGGGGGGTTGGACCCGATGATCTCTTGAGGTCCCTTCCAACCCCTACAATTATGTGATTCTGTGATTCTGTGATATTTTAGGAATCTATGCTAGACTAGACAATAGAGACAGCAATACAAATATGCTACACTACACTCATAAACTATTGTCAGAAAGTTATAAGCATATTAATGTATAGGCAAATAGTCATACATAAATAGTACCATAGAAACTTTTGAGTTACTGCTCTTGCATGTAGTCAGGTATTTTGTTTCATGTCTGACATCAGTTAAATCTGCTACTTACTCCCAGTGTGGACATACACATTGTGAATACCCCATCTGAACTTAAAAGAGGATTTAGGTCAGAGATTTATGGGCTCTTGAAGAAAAGTTATACTAATCCTACAGTATTGTTTGTTGATAATTTAAGGAAGCCAAGGAAAGTGAATAAATTTTACTCTAAGGAAAAAAAACGCATACAATGACAGTATCTTTTGTCGCCCACCAGTCTACTAGCTGAAGCTGCAACTATAGAAACAAACCAATGTGATTCTCACTGACCTAAAGTGTGAAGATGACTGTATTTGGAAATAATTGCTAGTTAAGTCAACTATTGGAAAAACAGCAAGATGTGGGTTATTAATATGCATCTTTTGCATGTGCATGCATGTGTTTGATGTTGTTCAGTAGAGAAGAGAAAACATACCTTATTTTTTACTTCTGAAATAGTAGCAGAATCACATACTACCAGTGAAAGAACCATCTGTAGCAGTCTGTAAGGGCTGTAATTGAAGATGCCTGTTTTGTGATAGGAAAATAAAAAGGACTTTTTTTTTTTTCACTAGATAAAACAAAGCTACATGCCTTTTTCAAGCTTCCATTTCTAATTCTACAGAGAATTGAAAGATATTCTATTAGTTGTATGTGTGTGCTTTTTTTGTGTCCCCCCGTCCCCCCCACCCCCAGAAGAAGAATATACTATATAAGCATATAAAAGAAAAACTGATTATGCACCGTCATCATTTACATGGCTAAGACCTTGCCAGTGGCTTTAGAAACTGGCAGTTGTTGGAGGGTAACACAGAATGTAGTCATAGAAGAATATTGTGGCTTTTAAGCACTTTTTAAATACAACCTGGAAGTCACAGACTATAACACTAATGAAATTCTATATTGCTTTGGTCGCTTTTATTGAGTACTATTTTCTTCTGTAGATGAACCTTGCTAATGTAACAGGAAGTCATTTGAGGAATTAAGGCAACAGAATCATTACCAGCTTTGGTAATATAGAGAGCAGCTGAAAGCTACTAGGGAAATGTCAGCAATAACACCAGAGATGAGGAACAGTTGACAGTGCAGCGTCAAGCTATGTGATAACTTTTCTGTCATGTAACGTTCCTTTGAAGTTCCTAATATTAGAGTACCATGCTTACCTTTGTAAACGTAAAATGTTCATCCACACAAAGGCTAGGTTTTCAGCTGCTTTAAAATGCACATCTGCATGGATAGCACTGGAAACAACTAACTTGTGCTTGCTGAGACCTATTTTAAGCTGTGACAACCCATCCTAGAATGTAATTCTTATTTGCATTGGAATGTTAGCAGGGAAAATAATGAATATTTACTGATATTTTGTCCTTGTTTTAAGTAATGTAATGTGTGAGTTTGTTTTGATTATTAATTTAATAGATTGCAAAATCAAAATGTTCTCTATGTTTGTATACTTATGTTGTTTAGTTTGGAAAAACTGCATTTACCACTAAAATTAAATAATACTCTCTTTTTTTCATTCAGAGCTTGTAGTGATTTTACCCTGTTGGGCAGCTGAACTCCACCACAACCACTCTCTCAAGAAAAAAAACCCTTCGAAGGAGAAGGGGGAGAAAATACAATGAAAAGGGCTCAAGGGTTGAGATAAGGACAGGGAGATCACTCAACAATTGTCATCATGGGCAAAACAGACTCCACACAGGGAGATTAATATAATTTACTACGTATCACTAGTGGACTAGAACAGTGAGAAACTTTTAGTTTCTTTTAGCAAACTAAAACCACCTTCCCCTCATCCAGCCTCTTCTAGGTCCTCTCCCCGAGCGGCACAGGGGAATGGGGGAATGGGGGTTGTGGTCAGTCTATAGCGCTTCTCCACCGCCACTCCTTCGCGGTCACTCTCTGCCCCTGCTCCACGTGGGGTCCCTCCCACGGGATGTCGTCCTTCCTGAACTGAGCCTGTGGGGGCTGCCCACAGGCAGCAGCTCTTCAAGAACTGCTCCCACATGGCTCCGTACCACAGGGTCCATCCGTCAGGAGCAAACTGCTCCAGCACGGGTCCCCCACAGGTGGGCGGCAGCTCCCCCCAGACCCCCTGCTCCTGCATGGGCTCCTCTCCACGGGCTGCAGCTCCGGCCCGGGGCCTGCTCCTGTGGGGGCTCTCCATGGGCTGCAGCCTCCTCCAGGCCACATCCACCTGCTCCACGTGGGCTCCTCCACGGGCTGCAGCATGGAGATCTGCTCCATGTGGGACCCATGGGCTGAAGGGGGACAGCCTGCTCCATCAGGGGCCTCTCCACAGACTGCAGGGGAACTTCTGCTCCGTGCCCAGAGCACCTCCTGCCCTCCTTCTGCACTGACCTTAGTGTCTGCAGGGCTGTTTCTCACTCCTCTCTCCTAGCTGCTGTTGCACAGCATTTTTTTATTTTTATTTTTTATTTTTCTCCTTTTCTTAATTATGCTCTCTCAGAGGCGCAACCAATGTCAATCCCTGGCTCAGCTCTGGCCAGCAGTGGGTCCCTTTTGGAGCTGGCTTTGGTCTTACAGGGGCAGCTGCTGGGCTCTGCTCACAGAGGCCACCCCTGCAGTCCCCCTGCTACCAAACCTTTGCCATGTAAACACAGTACAGAGCTTTACAGTGAGTGATTCCATCATCTTATAATCCCAGGTTCCATAATTTGTAACCCAACAAGAAGCAGGGTGTAGATGTTTGCTCTAACAATAAGTACAGTATCTCTACAGATCAATTTTTCATGGTTGGAATCATCCCTGATCAGTGTGAGGTAGCAAGCTTCAAAGACTTCAGTTACTCTTAGTATAATAGGTAAATTCAATCATTTTACATTAGATACAACTGCCAAGTTCACTCTTAAGAGGCTAGGTATCTTCCAAATAAATCTGATAAAATAACCTTTTCTCTTTGGTGTTGTACTCATTTGAGAATCTTAAGTGAACCAACAGAAATGGCAAAAGATTGTTCAATCAGCATCAGCACACATACCCAATGCACCTGAAAGGCAGTAAGTTAATTTCTAGAATCCTAGTCAAAAGTCAAAAAATAGTTAAAATGATCTTTGAAATTTGGTATGTTCACAGGAGTCTTCTTTCAAACAGCTGCCATAGGGAGGAGGTTTTTCATGCCTCAGCCACTACCTCAGCTGGTTGAAGGGAAAAGGAATAATCGACATGAACTACACTCTTTCACAAACAGCATTTCAGTGGAGTTACTACTCTGCCATTACTAGTACACATAACTTTGAGTGCCATCCAAAGTGATTGATGACATAACCAAAGAGTAATAAATTGAACAACAACAACAAAAAAGAGGCCAGTAAAAACCTCATCCATTTTACATGAAACTTACATTTTTGATTCCTAGGGATCAGTTCTTCATTGTCACATGCATGAAAAAAGAGTACTTTGTTCCCATTAGCTAAGTGTGTGAGAGCAATAGAGGGATAAATTCTAGCTAGCGTGAACTCATCATGGCTCTTCAAAAGCAACGGAGATTTACAATGCATCTATGCTCTGGTATAGGGATGAGGATAGAACAGCCTAGATGGTAGACACGCTTAGTTTTGCAAAGTGAATGCAAAATTAAGGATAAATCATTAATATCCCTTTTTCATTGCTCTGTCATGATCCTGCTCTGCTCTTCCCTCCCATTTCCTCCCCCCTCACCTGTCCCCTCTTCCCCTACTCTCCCCTCCCCTCCCCTCCTTCTCTTTTTGTAATCTTTATGCATTTAAAGATGTGTTCAAACATCACATTAACTTTATATGGGAATAATGTATGTATGTGTATATTTATATGTACAAGAACCATGTATCTACACTATATCAGCTAGCTCATTTCTAGCCTTCTGCTATTAAAAAGAAGTTATAATTTGTTTCCCTAGAATCTATTAGTAAATTTGGCTTCAAGGGGCCATGAAGATTAATCTGAAAAACTGTATTGGGATTAGATTTTTGAAACTGTGGGACGAAAAGGTATTCTCTTCCTCTTGAATTCCCAGTTTAATTACATTATGCTATGCATGCTGACAAAAGAAAAAGCATCCGTTCAGTAAATACTTTTATCTGAACAAAACAAAATAGTAAGCAATGGAGAGCTCTGTGGTGCCAGTCTTTTACACTGTGGTTTGTGGTTACTCCTGTTCAATAGGAAAACACAATAATTAAGCAAAAACTAAAAGAGAGCCTAACTCTTCTGTATCGTAGATGAAACTGCTAATGCTTTTGTTGGCATGGAGTAAACACTGCCTACTACAATGGATATTTTGGAATTCTGAGTATACTCTTATCATTCTTTGAATCAGCCAGAATAGATTTTCGGGTTTATTTTTGACAAAAATAACTTCATCTTTATCTCAATAACTAAGCATTGCACTTTAGGGGAAAAAAAAAAAAAAAAAAAACATTCATATCTCCAAAAACTAATATGTAAAAGGTAGTGTTTTTTTTGTTTTGTTGTTTGTTTGTTTGTTTTTAATAGCATCTCTTCAGTACTAGTCAGCCAGAGTTCCTGTTGAACGCAGGCAACAGGGAGTCTTCCGTCTTTCATCCTTTAAGTGGTGAATTGACTTACATCAGGCTCCACTGAGGCAGACCAGAACAGCCCATATTTGCAAACGAATCACCCAAAAGGTAAAATATGTTTCCCAAAGCATTTATTTTTGCTTGCAAAAGGATCAAATTAGCTAGTAGGAATTAATCACTCTGGTGACAGAAGCCATTGGAAAAAATGTGTATTTTCAACTTAGGCTGAGTTTACAGGCTCTTTGCACCTGGAGAACAGAAACCCACCATCTGTGACACCAACAGGCCTCAAGCGTGACACATGACGCTTTCTATCACAGGGAAGGAAGAGACTTTGAGGAGTCATCCAGACATGTTCAAGTTTTCTGTAGAATTTCCAGACACTTTAATTCTGCATAAGCCCAGAAACATGATTCAGCCTTCACAGATGCTGACATGTTGCAATCTAGTTCATTCTCAATTCATTCTGGGTTTGCTAAATTAGCTTTCCCTCTGCAGCCCTTTCAGAGCTCAGTTCAGAAGGATTCTTCTGCCTGTTTCTCTTATAACACCAAAAAAAAGCAGAAATTATGTGTTTTACCTAGCAGTTGAGCTTTATTTGATCACCTCTCTATCTAAGTGGCAACAGTTATGATTTACCTGAATTTTCAGGTAAAATAGGAAAATGACACAGGATGAGTGCTCTAAATACTGGAGATAAAGTCGTGATGATGTCTTCTTCTGGTTGCTTTGACGTAAGTACCTATTAGATAAAAAGTTTACTGAAACTGGGGATTTTTTGCATATTTTTGTTGTTGTCTATTAGAGAAAGGAAATACTTTATTTTACGTGCTAATGGCAGAACCGCTAGTGATGTGAGAGAGGAATGGAGGATGGAAACCTTTTTCTCTAATTTTCTGTATGTATTTTTTTTCTACTTGAATAATCTTTAATATTCGATCAAAACCTTTTTTTGTTCTGACAGATGGACCTGTTTTTTCCCCAGTTGCCAGCAGGTTAAATCAGGTGATAAAAACCTACTATACATTGAGTGACAAGAGTGCAGATTAGACTAAAAGGAGACTTAATCACATAATTTTTGAAGATGTATTTCCTTTGATGTAATATCTGTGGGGGATTCCTCACCTCTTAATTTTAATTTTTAGGTTTCTTCAGATTCTTTTCCTATAGCTTTAACATCAATCTTTTAAAATCATAAGTAATTTGAGGGTTTTATTCCTCTTCTTTTGGATATCTGTTTCATTAATACCTTCTCAATAACAAAGACTTTGCATGATTTACCCTCACTGAGTAGTAGCTTAGATTTTTTAAAGTAGTAAGTACTGCTTATAGGGGTGTGCATTTAGCTTTGTGTAAATTTTTTTTATTTTTTATTTTTTATTTTTTGTCAGAAAGGTATGTGGAATACTTCCTTGACCTATGGAGATGGAAAAAAAAAAAAAAGATTAATGCATCCTACTGTGATGCTGAAATGAAAGTCTGCTTTGATGCAGGATACTAGATATATATGAGAGAGCACTATTCTTGTCATAAAAGCTGGCAGCTGAGCTTTCATTACCTAATCACCAAAAATGACATATGAACAGAGACAAAGTCAGAAGCTTAAATGAAGAGGAGATAAAAATCACTAAATCAAAGATAAAAATTGAGGTAAACCTGTGACCAAGAGGTGACAAATGCTGAAGACAAGGGGAGTAAATTTTCCTGCCAAGAGATATAACCCTGAAGAACAAAAAGTGTTGCTGAAGAATTCAGGTCTCTAAGGCCTACAGATAAGCTATTTTCTGTACGAGACTAATCATAAATTTATCCGTGTCAAATGGATAAGAATGTGTGTATCCTGAGCTCCTGTAGCAATGCGATGGAGTTCTGCAGTGCCCAGGGCTAACTTTCAGGCCAACATTGCTCTAGGCTAAAGTGAAATAAGCAGCATGGGCTTGACACATCTCCTGCTGAAATAAGGTGGAAATTTTCCATTCACATTTATGAGAGCTAGATTGGGCCTGATATTTATTGCTGAGATACAATACACTAAACATATTCAGTATTGCCCTTTTGGTACAATACTACTTCATACCTAAGCTTTCAATTTACAAGAGGTATGACTCCAAAAGCAACCATGATGAAAGGTTCTCCACTCCTGCCTCTCCATCCCACTTCATGGGACCCAGATAAGAACTAAAGCTTGAAGTAATTCAGGCATAAATGTTCTGAAATTTCTTTGTATTCCTGTCCATCATATATTGGAGAGATTTACTTTACAAAGAGGAAAGATGCACAGTAAACAATTGAACCATAGCACCTCACAAACTGAACTATGCTAAATGAATAGTGTGTTATGAGATAAAATACTGATGATGTTGTGGACCAGAGGGGATGATTTTGGATTTACAAGTCAATTTTTACCATGTAACGATAAGAAACAGCCCAGCTAGTAATTTTAATTATTAATGGATTTTGTCTATCTGTACAAGAGAGTAATGTTAACCCTTTATGAAGGGAACAGGCTGCTGTACTTGCCAAGATACTGCATAAATTTTTAGTATCTGAGAGGGAAGGTAGTTTTTGAAGACCTTGCATGTATCATTGCTGCTCACACTGATGAGCATTTTGCCTTACAAACAGCCTCTTATACATATAAACATATTAACATATTAAACATATTAAACATATTAAACATATATCCAAATGAACACTGGAGTGGGAGCAGTCTTGGGTTCTGTGTTACATTTTAAGGACTAGCAAAATATTTCTACTTTATTTGTAGCACTTATTGGGATTCTCCTCTTTACATTCAGTGAAACAGTTCATTGCTCATGTGGAATTAAGTATTGTTTTACCTACAAAGAAGATGTTATTGGTTTAAACAGACTTCACAAAATCAATGGCTTAAATCTTAACTGTGTTAGGCAAAAGGCTGAAAGATAGTTTATCACTGTCTGTAACAGGCGCACTAACAGCCCATTTCATTCTTGTTGAACTGGCACTCAACAAATAACTACAATAATGGAAAAAGATTATTTCTTAATTTGTAATCCAACTAATTGTTTCAAGGTTTATGAGTTCAATGTTTCAACAAACAGGAACATAGCCAAATTCTTTTCAGAAACTTCCTGCCTAAAACTAAGTGTTGTAAGGACTTCAAAATTTAGTTTTATGATCTATTAACTAAAATTAGATTTTGTATTTTCAAAATTTTAATGACAACTTTTTCTGCCTTAAAATCTTAACATAGAAAAAAAAGATAAAATAGTGTTTCAGAAATATTAACAGCTAAATGCAAATTTTAAATTGCAAATGCCTGCTTTCTAAAAAGAACTACAAACCACATGTTGTATGTTTGGGATGGGGGAAGAGATGTTCTTAAAATAAAAATGGTCCAGTTTCAATAACTTACTCAACTATGGTCTAAATATGCATCCGAAGACTTCAGTGATTATTCAAAATAGCACAAAACCTGAGTATCATGTTGCAATGTCTTTCATTTGCCAGTGAATGTGATGTTGCAGTCAATCACTGTAATTCACATTGACTCAAATGCAGTAGTCATGTTCCACTTGAAAGACAATTTTTTTTTTTTTAATGCCATCCAAGCAATAAACATAGTGGCTATTTCTCTACATTTCTTGTCCAGAAATGCAAATGTAAAAAGAATCATAAAGTGAACAGGATTTAAATATGTAGTTGGAATGACCCAGTTTATCTGTTATAGCAAGAACACATCAGGAAGAGGTTTATGCGTTTTCTTTTGAAAATTTCTGAGGAAGAAGAGTCCAGTCCTTAGCACAGCAATAAGGAAAGGGATGCACAATTGTGGCTGCCATTTGTAAAGCTGGTACTATCAAGGATTCATTTAGCAATGCCGGGGGGGGGAGTGAGAGAAACTTATGGATATGACTGTAGCCTAAAATTCAGATCTTCACCAAGATCCAAGTACATAGGACTACAATGGGTAAAATAGACTTCTTAATGATGACTACAGCATCAAGATGTTTCATGTTCCCACCGAGTGAAAACCCTTTAAAAGGCAGTAAATACAGGGTTATTAAAAAGGTCCTTGGGGGTAAAGGGGGAGAGCCAGAATTTTTCCAGAACAAGAAATTCTTGTTTCATGGAATAGAATGAATGTTTTTGAACAAGATTACTGATCTGAAGGCAGAAGTGTTCTGTGGCAAAACTTGACTTCATCTGAAGCTTTTGGCAACTGTTGCTTAGACTGGGTTTGGATTGTTCTTTGAAATGGTAGCTTGTGCATTCCTTGCATTTCTGCAATGTGGAGCAATACATGGCTTTTAGTACAAGTGTAGAAGTTAAATATCAAAGTCATATTTCACTATTGCGAATGTTTAGATTAATGACATTTAGAATGAATATACTGTTTCTGAGTTTAGGAAATCAAGGCACAAGTGGCTTGCTTATTTGCAAGCCACTTTTTTTTTTTTTTTTTTTCCCAAAAGACAATTTGTGCTCCATTAGAAGACTGAAGATTCAACATCAGCAAGATGCTTAATGCTCAGAATTAATTGGATTTCCACTTTGGAAAGTGGACTTCCACGTTTTTGGAACTTTGGATGTCCGCATACACCAATGAGCATCCTTTGCTGACTAAGTCTCACAAAGTAGGTGAGAGAAACTGAAATATAGGCAGACTTCTCTGTGTAAGGATAAATAATCTGAATTTGGAGAGTGTCTTTATTAAATAAGAGCTCTAAATTTAAGCTCTAAAAACTGATCACACAAAATGGAATTAATGTGGTTCTCAAATGGCATTCAACCTGGAAGTCAGACAATGGCAACAGTAAATGTCTACACACCTATCTTTGCTTCCAGTGGGTGTGTAACACATTTAGTTGTCACTGTATGCCTGCATACAGTTCAGCAGAGATACAGCCGTCTGAGTCTATGAACATATCCTGACATAATTTCAGAAGTTATAATATTTCAATTAGAATTAACATGCTAAATTCAATTTAGCAATTTATCTAAAAAACTGGCCCTCATATGTTTGAATTTGTTGTATATAAAAATAAAAGTTAATTTGTCTTGAAATCAGGCAGATCATTTTCCAAACTGTCTTAAGAAAATTGTCTGCATTAACATAATTATAGCAGGGATCAAAGCTCTATACTTAAAATGATTTGTTTCAATCAAGCTATTTGCAGTCTTGGTGCATGGTTTTCATAGCTTGGTTGTAACAATACGTTCAAACAGACATACCAGTATTAGTAATATCCAGTTGCAGACAGTATTGCATGGATTAAAAGAAGCATTTATAATCTTTCCCATTCATGATCACAATTTACCACATATTTTCAATTGTAAGCAGAAGACTGTTTTGAAAAGATTTTTTTTCCTTTTTTTTTTTTTTTTGTTTTTTGTTTTCAGTGCTTTCTCACCCCACGTGTGAATGTTTCCTTTTATACATCTCATTTCCACTTGGTTTTTCATCACTCTGATCCATTCCCAGTGAGTCTCAGATTCTTTATCCACAGTAGATTTAAACACTGGAGTGACAAAGATCTCCCTGAGCAGTGGAGTATTCCCCAAATCTGAAATCTTTTAAAAAACAATTACATTTCAAAATGATTTGAAGTGGTTACAGACCTGGGGGATTGGTTCCTCGAAGGATCCAATAATCTACTTTTTTTTTTTTTTTTTAATGCACTGTTTACCGCTTCATATTAATCATTTCTGTTCTCTTGCAGAGAAATTGAAATGGCTTTTTTTAATGCCTTTGAAAGTACTTTTTTTTTTTTTTTTTTTTTTTTTTTTTTTTTTTTTTTTTTTTTTTTTTTTTTTTATGTTGACCCTTACTTGTATATTAGGTCATAATCTAACAAATATTAAGGCATGCTCTCACCCTGATTAACTCTCCCTAGTGCAATGGTAACACTTCAGCTAAATGCTGAAGTGTTACTAAGAAGTAATGTCTTTTAAAAGTTCAGCTAAGGTAATTGGAAAACAAACAAACAAACACCTCTTGTGCAGAAAGCCTTTTGTTCAGGTCTGCTGAACATGTTTGCAAATCTTTTTCAGCACTAGAATTACTTGGCATTTGGTCAGTTCTCACTCTTCTTTCATAGGCTTTTTTGTATGTAATAATCAAGTACCTTACTGACTTGAACTCCATCTTCAGTCTTATTTTGCATCTCCCATTTAAATCAGGTATTTCAGATTGTTTGATATACTGAGAAGTTTCCTGCTTTGTTTTTTCATTCATGTTTCCAGTGCTTTTTTTGTGTGTGTGTGTATGTGTGTGCATATGTTGTG
Source organism: Cygnus olor (assembly GCF_009769625.2). NCBI lineage: Eukaryota > Metazoa > Chordata > Aves > Anseriformes > Anatidae > Cygnus > Cygnus olor. The sequence continues at coordinate 123,389,964 of NC_049169.1, read as the reverse complement.
TGTGTGTTTTAATATTATCTCATTGTCCTTCCTGTCATTTTCAAAATTTTTCAATATACTGTTGCAAAGGTAAATGGAATGGTGTACGGTCTTAATATTTTTCTTGCAAATATTAACACTACATTGTTTCTCTTACACAAAATACCTACACAATTGCTCCCTTCAAAACAATATCTAAACTAAAATTTATTAAATATTAAAGTAGGTAAGTATGATTAATCATTTTATTTTTCCAATACTGTTTAGGGATTTGAAAGCTCTTGATTATGATGAAAGTTAGGATGAAAGTTGAATGTTTTTATAAAAAACATGTTCTTTTAAAAAATATATATAAACACGTGCACATTAATATCATACAACTACAGTTCAGGTTCAGCGAAGCAAAATGTTTGGCAATGTTACAGCTAATTAAAACTATTCTAGGGAAAAAAAAAAAGTATAAACTGGTTACAACTTATGCCCATATATGGAATGCTGAATAAAAACTTGTATCTGTACACAAATAATATGAACATTCAAATAACCAACCTGATCATCTCTAAAATACAAACATCCTGTGGGATAATAATTTTTAGAGGATCAATGTACAATAAAGTTAATAGATAATGTAGGACATTTCCAATTTATATATATAAATTATACATGATATATATATATATATATTCTAGTTATAGTGAAACACCTAAGCATATTTAATTTGCAACAGAAAGCTGTTGGTGAGAAGTCTTTCACAGACTTTGATTATTCTACCTGTTTGATGTTTCCTAGCCACAGTGTAGTAGTTCTTAGCACTTTCTTCTGGTATGAGATAGCACCCTTTCTTTAAAATTCATAATACTTCTATTATCATAGCAACATCACATTTTAGTTTTCTCACTATCTGTGATATAAAATGATTAGTTTATGTACATTCACATACAGTTACAATAACTCTTGGTTTTATGGAGAAATTTAGGTAGAAAACTATATTATTAATTTCTAATAATGTAAAATTGAGAACAGTTAAGCCTCCTACTTCTTTTAGAAAGAATTTAGTAACTTCTACATAAGTGAAGAATATTTAAAAATAAAAGATTTTAAGTTTTGCATTCTCCTTAACTCTCAAGGACTTTTTTTTCCCCAAAGATAAAAGACTATAAAAAGTATGAATGTTTGGACCCATTGGAAATAGATTTTCAGTTCCTACTGAAGTCTGGGGAGTAAAAAATGGCTTAGAAATAGTTTATTTTCTTTCATTCCTTTCACTTTTGAGAATACCCTGAAAACCCTGCAAGAACAATGCCTATTCAAAATCAACTAAAGCATCATTAAGCAAACTATACATTCATTCATGTGCTGGGGATCTTATTAGAAAGAGAACATTTTTTTCCTCTTTTTTTTTCTCACATCTTTCTACTATAGTTGTACTTTTCCTGAAAATATGCGTGTGCTGCTAAAAAAATATTAACCCCTAAGAAGGTTCTGAGCTGATGAGAGCAAAAAAGCTAATTCAGAAGTTAGCCAAGTATGAAACAAGTTACCTTTTCTTTTTTTCCTTTTCCTTTTCCTTTTTCCTTTTCCTTTTTTTTCCTTTTCCTTTTCCTTTTTTTTTCCTTTTTTTTTCCTTTTCCTTTTCCTTTTTTTTTTCCTTTTCCTTTTCCTTTTCCTTTTTTTCTTTTCCATTTCCTTTCCTTTTCTTTCTTCTTTCCCATTTCCTTTCCTTTTCTTTTTTTTTTTTTTTTTTCCATTTTTTTTTTTTTTTTTTTTTTTTTTTTTTTTTTTTTTTTTTTTTTTTTTTTCTTTTTTTTCTTTTTCTTTTTCTTTTTCTTTTTCTTTTTCTTTTTCTTTTTCTTTTCTTTTTCTTTTTTCTTTTTCTTTTTTTTTTCTTTTCTTTTCTTTTTTTCTTCCTCTTTTCATTTTTTTTCTTCTCCTCTGCAAAGATGTATGGGTTGGGAAGAAGCTGTGAAAACTGAATTCAACAAGAAGTCTTCCCTCCCTACTTTACACGTTTAGCAAAACTCATCATATTCATTGGCCAGCAAGTAGGAATGCAAAAGGTAAAAGCAGAGAGAATAAGAAAGTTACATTTCAAGATCAAGGGGAAGCAACCTGCTCATTCAGAGCATTGGTGGACTTCAATAGTGCTGCTTAAGATGAGGCTGCAGTGTACTTCCATAGCACTGATTTTTTTTCTCGCCTATAATAATGAACTAAATGCAGAAATGTTATTGTAATGCATAGAGAAGACTTTAATATTTCAAACACAAAATTACATTTTTTACTCCTGCAGAAGGTATGAAGTGAAGTTATTTTAAGCGAAAGAAGTGGTGAGATTGTAGTTTGAAGTAGTTTCTTTTATTTCCCTCTATCTACTCAAGAAAATGTGTGATTTTTTATTTTTTATTTATTTTACACCTCAATTTATACACTCTTAATGGTTTTATACAATTGAATGAGATTGCTCACAGATTATAGGTTTATATAGGTTATATATTTCAGATAGCTAAACAATTTTTCAGTAGAGACACATTCAAACTTGATATTTGAAAATTGGTTCATTTCCATGTATTATGATTTGAATTACAGTCCACTAAATCTGACAGTTAGGCAGACTTATGCTAATAGTTTCTCTGGAAATGAGAATAAAGTAACTTGATTTAATTTCTCGCTTTTGTTATTTCTATGATTTTTTTTTTTCCTTGAATTATGAAAATGAATAGGGTAAACTTGATTATTTTTCTGGAGTGTTATTTATGGCATGTAATAACCCTATGTGGCCATACAGATGATTGCCCATCAATAAACTTTAATTTACTAAAGCAGTTTCGGGATTAGCATTTCCTGCCTTATTCCAATCTATTATTTTTATTAATTGCTGACATCCAAGCATTCACGATTCAACTACTAAACAACTAGTAGTCAGCCTGTCAAATTTTGAAGGTGACAGAGAACTGGCACAGGTTGCCCAGGAGGTTGTGGAGTCTCCCTCCTTGGAAATCTTCAAAAGCTGTCTGGACAAAGTCATAAGAAACCTGATCCAAGCGGCTCTGCTTGAGCAGGCAGGTTAGACAAGGTAAACTACAGGAGCCCATTCTTTACTTAGGTTTGTTCAGAAGTCTATTGGGTTTATGTTGCCAGGCTTTGGTAGCATGGGGCTGCAGGAGTGGCCTCCGTGAGAAGAGTCCAGAAGGTGCCCCATGTCAGTCCAGCGCCAGTTCCAGCCATCTAAAAAAGGGACCTGCTGCTAGCCAGAGCTGAGCCAAGGAGCGACGTCGTCTGCGCTTCTGAGAGAGCATATTTAAGAGAGGAAAGTACTGCTGCACAATAGCAGCTGGAGAGAGCAGTGAGAAACAGCCCTGCAGACACTAAGGTCAGTGCAGAAGGAGGGCAGGAGGTGCTCTGGGCACGGAGCAAAGTTCCCCTGCAGTCTGTGGAGAGGCCCCTGATGGAGCAGGCTGTCCCCCTTCAGCCCATGGGTCCCACATGGAGCAGATCTCCATGCTGCAGCCCGTGGAGGAGCCCACGTGGAGCAGGTGGATGTGGCCTGGAGGAGGCTGCAGCCCATGGAGAGCCCCCGCAGGAGCAGGCCCCGGGCCGGAGCTGCAGCCCGTGGAGAGGAGCCCATGCAGGAGCAGGGGGTCTGGGGGGAGCTGCCGCCCACCTGTGGGGGACCCGTGCTGGAGCAGTTTGCTTCCGGGGGATGGACCCCGTCGTACAGAGCCATGTGGGAGCAGTTCTTGAAGAGCTCAAGGGGGAAGCCCCTGCAGGCTCCAGTTTGGGAAGGACGGCATCCGTGGGAGGCACCAGGAGGGACGGGAGCAGGGGCAGGGAGGTGACTGTGAAGGAGCGGCAGAGGCAAAGTGTTACAGACTGACCCAAACCCTCATTTCCCCATCCCATTGTGCTGCTCGGGGGGAGGAGGTGGAGAGGCTCGATGGTGGGAAGGTGTTTTTAGTTTGCTTTAGTTTCTCACTGTTCTAGTCCACTAGTGATATGTAATGAATTACATTAATCTGCCTATGCTGAGTCTGTTTTGCCCATGATGACAATTGTTGAGTGATCTCCCTGTCCTTATCTCAACCCTTGAGCCCTTTTCGTTGTATTTTCTCTCCCTTTTCCTTTGAAGAGGGGTTTTCCTTGTGGAGTGTTGTGGTGGAGTTCAGCTGCCCAGCTGGGTAACACCTCCACAGGAGTTATCGTATTAGGTATTTAACCAATTTGCTTTTTTTCTTAACAGTCTAAGAATTTGTAGTTTGTATATTTGACCTATGGGAATTAGGGATGGCTATTGCAATCTGAATAACTTAATAATAAGTAAGTTTGGACTAATAAGTCCAAACTAGAGGATGGAGTTCTGTATTAGTGCATTTTTTGCTCCTTTTTGTTCATATATATATATATATATACACATATACATTTATTTATTTATATTTTTTTATAGTGAAATCTATACACCTGTCTCTGGAGAAAAATGGGAGAAAATGAGCAGGGTAGATACAGTACACATTATAAAACTGGGAAGAAAAATGATGAAGGCAAAGCACCCTCATGAAGAACAGATGCATACTGTGTATCCAAAATAACATTTTTGTAATAGATCTGGAATGGCTCAGACTAAGGTGACCAATTTTACAGCTCTTCTAAAATGGCGTTACTAGTTCTTAGCTCAGTTATGGTTACAATTTTCCATGAAACAAAGTGAAAAAACAATTCATGAAGGCAGAAATTAAGCTTGGTTAACGGTTCCTGGGAATGTAGAGCCACAGTAATATTTTGGAATCCTAAACAACTTTAAACTAGTATTGCTATTTCCTTTATCAGAACAATGCAAAATAGCTATTTAGTCTAAGATTCATCTGTTCTAACTTCTGAATACTTCTGAATACAAGGTCTGAATTACTGACTTAGCCTTTAAAGATACGGGAAAATGCATGCCTAGTAATCAGACAATAGAGTAGCATCTGATGGTTTTTGAGTTCAAAAATAAAATTTAAGTACCCAGTTTCTGAAATGATGGTCTAAAATTAAAGAAATCTACAAGTTAGACTACAAACATAGTCTTAAAATCAACTTTTTTTTTTTTTTTTTGGTCCAGAGACAAATAAAAATGAATTGGGTTAACCAGGAAGATATTTGAAAGTGAAAGTGTCTTTTTTTTTTTTTTTTTTTTTTTTGTATTGAACATTTTTAACAAGAAGAAAATAATAGTATAAAAAAAAAACAGCGTTATACATTCACAAGTATATACATCAAAAATATATGTATGCACTAACCTGATATGAAATTTTATGTTCTTTGTGTATTTAACAACTATCATAGCAGTTTTTTCGTCATTTCCACAAAAACAAACAAACAAACAAAACATAAATCATTATTCCAATAAAAATTCATTCAGAAAAGCAACAGAGCAGTTTCCTTGCTAACATTTCACAGTTCACTAGCTGCAAGAATTCCTGTATTTTATCAGACGGTAATATACATTTGTCTTTTTGTATTTTCAGTTTCATAAAATTTGATAGAAGTCTTTTGGGAATAACTAACATAGGATGTGAACTGTAAAGAAAAGGTGATATTGTTGGACATTTATATAATATGACTTGAAGATCAATATATACTAATATTTTACATTGAGGTAGAATGTGAAAACTGTTTCATTTTTCTACTATAAATATTTTGCCAAAATCTTAAAAAGTAAAGATGTGTAAACAAGATAAATAGTTACTAGAAACACATTGCTGATACATTAGACTACAAATCTTTGTTTGCAATGGGACTTTAGTAAGGAATCATTCTTTGTAAATACTTGTGAAAACCTTGCATCCTTTTTTCTTGTATTTTCCTTCTAATGTAAATGTGGAAAAGGCTATGGGTCAAGCATCAAACATCATGGATATAGTATCTCCACTCAGATTAGAGAGAATATTCATAGTACCCTGCAGCCTAATTTGATTCAGAATGTAACTTCAAGTCTCTTACGAAAAGAGGACTGCAGAAATATGGCAGAAATGGGGAAATATTTTAGTATGTTATTAAAGAATAAATAAAAACATATGATGTGAAAAATTTACCACACAGGCTCCAACTAGAATTTTCTGTCTGGCTGCTCTTTCCCAACCCTCAAAAAAAAAAAAAACCAAACCGTAAAGAGCATTCAGTTTGATCCAGAAATGTATGTGTGTGATCTATGACAATTTGTTTACTGAAAAAATGAAAGATATAAAATTTTTGACTATAATTTGTATGACCCAATTTTTCTTTTCATTGTAACTGTTCTTTGTTTCTACATAGGACAATAGCATGAGAGTTACGAAAGGTGTGTTGAAACAGTCGGTATTGAGATTAGTTCAAGTGTGGCGAAGTTGGAAGGAGGGAAGAATTCAGCAACCTCTAATTTTTACAGATTCTATAATTACTCGTGATTTGCAGCAAAGCACAACACAAGCAGGTGTTTGTTGTTGTTGTTGTTGTTGTTTGGTGGTTTTTGCTGTTGTTTGGTGTTTTTTTTCCTCAGCACTACTTGCTTCTTCACAAATAAGCTCACATTTCTTGCAAAGGGCGTCCCACTAAAACTGCTGGTGTGCACTGAGTGACAAGGATCTTATGGTATTGAATGCAAAAAGGAACCCCATGCATGATGTATCAATTTCCCAAACTGAACTTTACAAGCTGTGTATGCATCTGTGATGCCAGACATTTTAATCAGGCTAATTCTATTTAATTTAACTAATTAGAAAAATATTTCCTGCTTACTGTGTTATGTTGCCAACAGGACGTACAACTGACTTCCAAAGCTACTAATCATTGAATATGGGGATAATGGCTTGAGGCCTAAATACAGAGAAAGTAAAAAGAAAAGGCATCCAGTATTCCATCATATGCATAGTTTTGTCTCGCTTATTCTTTTCAGGCTTTATTTCATCCTTTTAGCATAAGTCTGTCACTTCTTTTCAAGAAACATTAGAATCAATGGAGTGTTTTTACCCTTGGATATTGGGCATAATACAACTGTATAAGGTATTACTGTACAATATACATCAATGTAAGATACCGATTTTGTTACGCCTACATGTATTATCTATGTGCCAAACAGAAAGGTAGTAGCACCTTGATCTTTTGTCACCAACATCATTAAGGATTCAGCACCTGCTCCAAGGTTTCCATTCTGCAAAAAGCACTCAAAAATCCACCAACATAAATAATAATAATTAGAATTTAAATGTGTCAACTGTCTTAGGACGGCCATAAAATTACTTCATATACCCTTGATAATCTTTGTGTCTACAGATGTCAGATAATTTTATAGGACAGCTGCATGAATACTGGGAAAAAAAATCCACAATCCACAAAAGACATTTTAAAAATAACAAGAAGCCAAGTTTAATATATATATATATATATATATATATATATATATATATATATTTAAGTTTGCCTTACTATGCATACTTCTACAAATTTGGTAGGGGGTGGTAGGGTATCAAAGAAAAGCTCTCTGATTTAACGTGTTGGCAATCAAGATTTCTGAATTTTCACTGTTACGCAAAGGCTTATATGAGTTTAAATTTTAAATTAATAAAGCTTCCTCATTAGAAAAAGAATATATATCTTTATTTTATGGAGTAATGAACCAGAAGCCAATCAAAATTATTCTCTTAAAACATCATAAGGATTAAAGTGTTGTATTCATATTTTTTTTTAACATTTACTTAATACCTCATCCTTCAAGTGAAAATTTTAATTTTCAGGCAGGATAAGTTTTTACTTTTCCAATTTACTGGAAGATAAATGGCAACAGATGGATATCTGCAGACAAATATGTTTTTGAAGATATAGCAAAGCTGACTGAAGATATTACTTCTACTTTTCTACATCATTCACTATGGGATGTTACACATCCATACCTTTGCTATCAAAAATCTTTCTTGAGTAGGTCAGACAAACGAAGTCAGATTAATTAGTCAAATTAGCTCTTTGGTATATAAACTTAACCGTCTGACTTCATACAAATCAATTTACAGACCACTCACATGATTCTTCTCCAATGACAGCTGAACAAGATATGCCTATGAATTTTAAAAATTTTAACTGAAGCATGCATTTGCAAAATGTGCACCTGTTGATGGCAAGAGGGTAGGTACCTTGTCTCTATCAGGCAACAGCCCTCAAGTCACAAACCCTCCAGTGTAATTTATAGCCCCAGAGGTGAAGAAGGTCAAAGTGAACCAGAAGGATCAAGGTCCACTGCCTTTTGTAATCACAAGTAATGATGCAGGAAAAGGTTTAGTCCAACAATATCAACATTTCCCAGCTTCCACTGATAAATTTTAGACTTAAGACACAGTTGTAAATGACAACATTTATAGCAAAAGTCTGCAAGAGAACTATCCTTCTAAGTCTTGGATAAAACAGTTTAGCAGAGACCCAGGGGCTCCAACACAGACTTAAAGCCCTAGAAGTATCAAGTTCTACTTGGATAACATCTTACAGAGGGCACTTCAGGCTTCCTTGTTGCAAGGAGTAACAGATAAGGAGAGACCTGACCAGCTGGACCTGCTTCAACTTCTGGCCTTGCTAGAAGCTATCTGATTAACCACTGGCAAAATGCTTAAACTTTGCTTGCTTTGGTTCTATGAAATGGGGATAATCCATCTTATCTCTTAGGGACTATAAGAAGATAGGTTCGTATACTCCTTAAACTTCATATATGCCATACTGGAGGAAAATTATGAGATTTAGTAATTGATTTGCTGTGTGTACACACGTGTAAAGAAAAAGGTGTGCACAAGTGTGTTAAACTGTTCACTGATACATATTTATCTGGTTTATGTATTCAGATGTTTTGGGTGTTTTAGAGAGAACATTTTCTGTTTGGAGAGGATTCATGCTTGTCTATAGCAATATAAATTCAACAGTAATCTCATAGTAAGTATATGTAACAAATGGTACTTAGGGTTTAAGTTATAGTCATGAATTTGTATTTTTCATACACTGTTTGCTTGTTTGTTACATGATCACTTGTAGCAGAATCCACTAGAGATAAATCTTACGTCCAAGTATAGAGGAACTTTCTAATGGAAAATGGCCAAGATATTGTGCCCAACAACCTTATTATTTTACAAGCGCTTAGACATCTTTAAGGACTGCATGCGTTAGTATATCTCTATTTTGTCATTTTTAAAACAATGGCTACTCCAAAACCAGTCTGCATTTTCTACTCTTCTGTATTCAGCACTAAGCCAGAGGGAAGAGTGCTGCCTAAGGATCTGTAAGTAAGTTCAGGTTACAGTTTGTATCTTTTGGTTCCTATGGGTTTTAGCATCCTCCACTGCCTGTAGGCTCAATAGAAATTCAGAGGTGGCTAGCTGATTTCACAGTTGTTTGTATTTACAAACACAAACAGAGTTGTTTGTATTTAAAAGCTGAATGGGGAACAGTGATCAGCTTTCTGTTTAACTTCTTAACTACAAAAAGCTTGAAAGCATCTCAGCCTTACTTTGAAGGGCTATTGAGAGCAGCAGCCAGGAAAAGGCATCAAGGGGAAAAATATGGAAATCCTGAAGTATTACAGTTTGCTTTGCTAAATTCATGGGAGTTAGGTTAAAAAAAAAAAAAAAAAAAAAAAAAGACAGAAGGGTTGGGGGGGGTTGGGTGTGTTCAAGAGGAAAATACTACATTCTAAAAATAGCTCCATAGAGAAAAGTGCTTCTTCCTCTACCATGAAACTGAGAATTACATGATGAAATGAAAAGATAAATACTTTTACAGTACATTTGAAAAATTGCATGTAAATTGTGAAGTTGTATTCAATAGGAGTCATTTTAATGTATTGAGACATTGCAGGGGGTGTCAGTCACATTAATACATGCCTCGGGTGGTTGAATGTTCAAGCACTCCTTGTCTCCCATTGCACCAGAGAAATGTGTTAATGAGTCCATAGAACACAATCCTGTCAAAGAAGCCACACATTTTTGTCTTGATCTCTGTCACCCAGGCCTAGTTCTCTTGAGTGAGAAATTTCTAAACACACCTTAAGGGAGAAAGAGCTACTATATAGCTACCTTACTCTCAGCTACCTTGTCCTTAGGGATGGGTGATAATAAAACTGCTCTAGTGAGGATTATTTGGAGGTGGATTGAGCATAATTTTTTGGCAAACATGCTGCTTTACAGAGAAGTTGAAGGATGCTTTATGTCTTTTCTTTATTGTGTGTTCCCAACTAAAAATTCCAAAGGAAAGATGAGGAGAAAAAGGATTAAAAGTCTTTGCTATGCAGTTCAAATGCAGCCTTTTAACAAATGCCACAAGCCCTCCTTTCAAAATGTAGCTTTTTATAAATATAAAATGAGAGGACCCATTCTGGCTTCAGCTTTCCTACTGTTATAGGGTAGGCATGACTACTTAACCAGACTAAGAACATCTTGATTCACATTGTGCTTGCTGGAGCTGCCATCAAATTCTTTTACATTCTTGTGTGTTCAAACAGCAATATTGATGTGGGTCCCTAGCCACTCTCCCTGTCAGAACCTCTCAAAGGGCTTGCAGGTAAGTGCAATAAATCATAAGAGGTCTTTGAAATAATCTCAGCTCTTTTTTAGGTGTGGAGAGCTGAACAAGGGATTAAAGATATTCCCAAAGACAGTAATAGTTGTCCCTGTCTGGGCCTTTCCAATTGCATCAGTATTACATATTTGTGAAGTAATTATGAAATTACTATGTATAGCCCCTCCTGGTGCATTACACACTACACAAGCTTTTGTGGCTCTATCAAGAAGTCCAATAAGCATATACCATAAGCATTACACCAGATTCCACTTTAACTCCATTCCTATTCCCAGATATTCTTCTATACAGTAAGCATGAGCCAGTCAGTGCCATCACAGAATTTGCTGCACACCCTCTTTGTAACAGACTATGGTTTGGGAAACTGCAAAAGGACAGACAGGGACAAGACTCTGCAGGCATCCCTATAGACTTATCCAGACAGAGCCTATAATCCTTGTGCTGGGTAAAGATGCAGCATTGCCAAAGAGTCTCCTGCATACTTTTCTCCAGAGGTGGTCAGGTACACCAGCCTGAACTCCAGCCATGGAGCAGCCACTTTTCAGCCTTAGGATGGGCCAAGTGGCTAGCAGCCACTGCTTGTCTCCTCTGTTTTCTAAGAAATGTGCTTTCTCTCATCCACCCTGATGTATTCATGCATGACCATAGGCTGTATGCTGGAATCCCTGCTGAAACATCTTGTATTTGCAGTTTAAGTGGTCTTACTCTTTCCTATTTTTTCTGACTTTGAATTAAGTGTTGCTTCCCATTTCCCCAGAGCTCATTTAGCCCAGAGCTAGACAGTTAGTAAACTCTCATGAGCCTATGAGGGTGCTATTTCCAGAACTGAAGTCCTAGATTCCCTTTCAAAATGGAGAAGAGACTGAAAAACTTTTTAGCACGTTCTAACATTCAATACTGTCAGAAACAGACTCAATACTTACCATGGTGGTGTTAGGGAGAACTGCACATCCTTGGAGTTTCTGAACCATACACAAATCAGACTATGTGTCCTTAGGGATATGAATCAAAAGTGTTATCACTCACTAACTGTAGGGCTCCCATAGTTTGCTGGAAATTTAAATTTCATAGAAATCATAGAAATCTGAAGGTTCAGCAACCTGAGAGCAATCAACGTACACAAATATGTCTGTTTTACATGCAGTCAACAGGGAAGGCCAACCTGCAAAATTGTCACATTAATTCAGTTATCATGTCACTTCAGCTTTGAATGATTTGCAACACCTTATACAGCGTATGCTGAAATAAGGCCTTGTACTTTATTTTTCATGTGTGCCCAGTTTAACTTTTTTTTTTTTTTCTGTGGCCAGGTGATAAGAAACTTAAATAATTCGATAGATATTGCTAACAGATGTCCTGTACCCTAACATTACCTCATAGTCATGTTTCACCTGTCTTTTTCAGCTTCTCTCACAAAGTAACAAGGAAAGTCTTCCTAAAAGTGCCCTTTCTACCCCTCTTCACCCCTAGTTTTAAATTAGTTTAATATTTAAGTGTGTGTGTTTTTGTTCAGAGACCAAAAAGTAAGGGGGGAGGCCTAACTTCTAAAAATCTCAAATGTGAACTGGGAATTTCCTTAAATTTCTTCTCTCTTTCCAGACCTTTGCTCCTGATGATAAGCATACACTCATTTTCAGCAAATACCTGTGTTTTTTGTTTGTTTGTTTGTTTGTTTTTCCCCTGCCTTCAGATTAATAGAACCCCTCTCTACCTTGGTCTGAACTTGTTACTCTTACAGGCAAATTCTAATTAACCAAGCTTTAATAAATAAATAAATAACCAAACATTTGTAATGACAAGAAATAAAGTATATCTCCCAAAATCATAGAATGGCTTAGACTGGAAAGGACCAAAGTGATCATCGAGTTCCAACCCCCCCGCCATAGGCAGGGATGCCACCCACTAAATCAGGTTTCTCAGGACCTCATCCAACCTAGCCTTGAACACTTCCAGGGATGGGGCATCCACAGCTTCTCTGGGCAACCTGTTCCAGTGCTTCACCTCCCTCTGAGTGAAGAAATTCCTCCTTATATCTCATCTAAATCTCCCCTCTTTTTAGTTTAAAACATTTCCCCTTGTCCTGTCATTATCTGATTAAGCAAAAAGTTGCTTTCCATCTTTTTTGTAAGCCCCCTTAAAGCATCAAAAAAGCTGCAGTAAGATCACCCAGCCTTCTCTTCTTCAGGATGAACAGCCACAGCTCTCTCAGCCTTTCTTCATAGGAGAGATGCTCTAGCCTCTGATTATCTTTGTGGCCCTCCTCTGGACCCACTCTAACAGCCCCACATCCTTCTGGTGCGGGGGGCCCCAGGTGTGGATGCAGCGCTCCAAGTGGGGCCTCACAAGGGCAGAGCAGAGGGGGGCAATCACCTTCCTCCACTTACTGGCCACTCCTCTGTTGATGCAGCCCAGGATGCAGTTGCCCTGCATGCCTGCACTGCTGGCTCATGTCAAGCTTTTCATCCACCAGAACTCCCAAGTCCTTCTCTGTAGGGCTGCTCTCAATGAGTTCTTCTCCCAGTCTGTGCTCATGTCTGGGATTGCCCCAACCCAGGTGCAGCACCTTCCACTTGGCCATGTTGAACCTCATTAGGTTCACATGGGCCCACTTTTCTAGCTTGTCAAGGAAGTTGCGAGAGAAAGGGTGATTGTTTGCAATTCAAAGACATTTTAAGCTCTCTCAGCCACTTCTTGACAACAACAAATGAATTACAATTTTAGCTTTGAGATAGTCTTTTTTCTTCAGTATCCATGAAATTGGAAATGTATTGACAGACTATATCCTAGTTAGTAATTTATGCCTGCTATGTCTGGTTATTCTTTTGGTGAAAAGGGAAATTTTGGGAAAGATTTTTAATGAGGTTTCATCTTTCTTCTTGGCTTTTATGGACAAATGTGATATTCCCTCTGAGGAGTAAGATCTTTTTCTCATAATTACCTCTAAGAACACCTGCAAGTATGACTGCTAGGAAACATTGCAGTGACAAGTGTCAAAATTAATAATCTCAAGTAGTAAAATAGTTTTAAAGATTGCTAATTTCTTCACAATATAACAATAGTCATAGATACCATTAGATACCAGTATTTTGTCATATGGAAGTGTAGTCTCCAGTATCATACCTTGTTTATATACACAGATTCCTATCAGACCATCACACTATTAATATTGTATGTTAACCTCAAGCAGTGATCATCTCTGAAGCTAGATACATGTTTTGAGGGAAAACACAAGTTGAGTTTGGAAAAGAAGGAAAAGAAAAAGTGTCTTGATAAATATTCCTTAGCATTAAAAGTTTCTAATTTTAGTCTATTGTCTTAGATGAACATTTAGAATTACTGGTAAAAGTTAAAGTACTCTAAGTTGTGAATTTGAAGGAAATTATTTAAAATCTGTGAGGAATAATCCTATACAAAACCAGAATTATGTCATGTTTAATATCTACTTTTTATGGAAAACTTCCATACAATGTGCTTTAACATGAATATATTTTAAAACACATGTCTTAAGCTGGTTTGTCTTAACCTTCTTGCATTCCCTCTGTAGACAAACTGTTAAGGGAGTTCCCATGAATGGAATCTCGGTCCAGGAGCTGAGGGTGGAATTAATGACATTCCCTGGTTATAATTAATTAAAACAAAAGAAATCAAGGAAAGTGAATCAAGCATTTTGTTCCTGAAAAGACAATGACTTCATTTGCTTCTCATTTGGAAATGCAGTAGGCACTGAAATAAGTGAAAATGCTTCCCTAAATGTTGCTAACAACCACTGACTGAGCACAGTAGATGTTGGAGCACACCTGAACAATAAGACTCCTTAGAAAGAGTTTATAATTTTTGTCATCTTCTCCTTTAAAAACTACATAGATTTATCCCAAGGCTGTGAGCATCATGTCAGATATAATCAGAAGGTAGAGGGAGAGATCTATTTGTGGATTAAAAAAAGTGCTTAAGGTTTATTTTTGGACCTGAAGGGCATTAGTCATGATTCCCTATTTGCTCTTCAGGTGTTTATAGATTTCAGGATATCAGTATTGACTTGCAATTTTGCAAAAGTCATTGAATGTCTGTATAAGGATGCTATTATAAATCATCATAAAAACAACATCAAAAAATGTTTAACTTCTACGCTTGTAGGCATAGTAGAAAGTATTTCTACAAGAGAGTAGTTTTTAGTAACACTTTGGAATCCAACAGAAAAATGTATTGAACATCCTAAATAGATAGGACAAATTATATATATTTAATAATCTCCATGCTTTTACCACTAATTCTTGCCATTGTTTTGTTGTTCGTTTGTTTGTTCTTTTGTCTCTGAGGCATTTCAGATTCATTACATATGAGACAACTGTAGTAAATGAAAAAAATCAGTGGAATCTGTGGTCATTGCCTAAATATATTCACACTAAAAATGGTTTAGGATCATACTCTAACACAGGTTGAACTAAAACTGCACATATAGATGGCAATTGCCTATATAATGCAGGAGTTCTCTTTTGATCAGATTGTGTGTGGAAGCAGGGATTTTCATCCAGATTCCTTTCTAGCAAAACAGTGAAATAAGTCTTTCAAAGGTGAGATACGCTTAAGATGTCTACACTATGACGAACTGCATCCTTTTCAAATGGCTCCCATTTCTCCCCAGTGCCTACAAAGGTAGTCTGGATGAAGAGCTCAGGATGGTCATGATCCTCTGAGTGCCTAAAGTTATATAAGATCTCTTCTGCCCTAATTACTAAATTAGCATCACAAATTGTGGTGGCAGAGAAATTGGTTTAATTTGTTAAAATACATTGCAAAATTGTCCTGGGATTCATTTTTACAAGTCTTTTTATTTTAAAACCAGTTTAAATAACTATTCAATTTGTGGTTTTCTTATGAAGAAACTTAGTATTCTCACCTATTAACAGTGTAAAATTGAGGATTGATTTAAGAATGTTTTATATTTTCCCTTAAGAAACAGAACAGCCTTAGAATTTAGAGAGAGAGAGGCAGAGGAGGGGAGGGGGAGAGAAAGAGAGAGAGAGAATTACACCATAAGCTGTTGTGGAAACACCTGATGTTGTTTCCATCAATAGCACAGATTTTGATTTGTGGAGAAGGTTTTTTTGTTTTGTTTTGTTTTGTTTGTTTGTTTGTTTGTTTTTTTATGGTGGTGGTTTTAATATAAGTATTTCTGTTTTAAAAAAAAAATCATAAAAGTGTGGCCAAACTGAAGTCATAGATAGAGAACAAGCTGGCAGTAACATCTTGTTCATTTATTTCATTTCAGTGGTTTTATTTGTAATGTAATGTCAAACCACACAAAATAAATACGTGAAAGATTTGGCATTGTGGGAAAGAACTGCAGGAAAATGAAAGAAGAGAGAGGAAACAAATGACTTAAAAAATCTTATAATTTATATTTTTTCAAATTATCATTAATGCTAAGTCTTCTCTATTGTATCTCTGTGTATTAGCAAGGTGAGATCCCTAGTACATAATAGGAGACTATGTGTCTGATGTAGTGTAAATATACTGACCAGAGACAGTAAAATTATTGAAGATACACAGAGGAATTCCAAACCACCATGTCCTGAGAAAATGCAATGACAGTAAACTGCTTTTTTTTGTTGTTGTTGTTCCAAACCTTCAAACTAGACGCAGTTATCAAAAAGATTTTTTTCCTTTCTCCTTTTACAATTTTTATTATTTATTTATTTATTTATTGGAAATGGGATATTGCTATTAAATATTTTCAGCCTTGTGGGAATTTTAATTATCCTCATTGTAGCTTGATGTAGAAGATACAAAAACAGCCAATTTGATGGCATTCTGCCTTTTAAAAATGATATTTTAATTTGTCTTTCTGCCTGAAGATATTAATTTCATAATTAAACATGTGAACAGATAGATATTAATAAAAGGAACTCTGGTATTTTCTTTTTTTCTTTCTTTCTTTCTTGCTCTTTCCTTTCCTTACTTTCCCCTCTCTCTCCCTGTCCTCTCTTGTATTTCCGCTGTCTTCAAAACAAGGTTAATAACAAAGTTTAGAATTTCCTAATTATCCTAACAGAAAAAGGGTTAATTTAAAATGAACAGCTTCTTTTGTATTTCACAGCTTTTAGTCAGCACAAGTGTGACCATATTAAGGTGTTACTTGGACAAGAGGCTGCGCTTATGCTACTGTGTCACACTGATCTTAACTGTGAAAGGAGACAGAGGTGGGATTAGGCAGCAATAGTCTCCAACTACAAATTTATCCTTCTCAGTAAAACACTCAATATTGAATTTTATTCCCCAAAAGATGAGAGGGCCAGACAAAGCACTTCCAGACTTCTACAGTATCACACGGTCAGTATGAGCAGCAAACCTGACTTTCCAAGGCTCTAATGTGGCAAAGGAGAAGCATAATAGTACCCAGAAGTCTGATGCTCTAGGCAACTGCCTACCAGCTAACAATTTAGTCTGGATATCCTGGCAATTTTGTATCCACAGCAGTCGCTTTTTTTTTATATGCTAAAATACAGTTTACACACGTGTATGTGTGTATATATATATATATATATATATATATATATAAAGGTAAAAATATGCTAATTAAAACCAATTTAATTTCTTTGATACAAGCATCTCAGTAAATCACACTTTACTGCATCCAAGACCTACAGAATTTCAGGGATACTTGCCATGAGTACCTTTGAAAACAGCTCAGCTGTTCTGCCTACATGTTAATCATATGTATTTTACCCTAATGTAAATCTATCAAGTACTAACTAGCTAAACATTGTGACTCCTATATATCACGTAAATAAATGTATACTTTAAGTTCTACTCTTTACCTCTGAGGCAAATTGGCCACAGAAGTGAACATGTCTTTTACAAAGGGGTATAGGATTTGAAATAGCACATTAGTTGCCTTTATTTTCATGGTACTTTCATGACCAATTCCAGCAAAATCAGTTTCACTGTAGCTGTGCTACTGAGGGAAAAATCTAGAAATCTTTACTACACAATTTGTGGTGTGTATGCATTGTACCTAATAAGACAACCTATTTAATGTCCATGTTATTCCCATGCTGTTATATGTCCAATATTTGCACCTATAATGTGAGAATAAATAAATAAATAAATAAATAAATAAATAAATAAATAAATAAATGATGGGATCATATACACTGTTCTGAGCTCAGTCACCTGGAAGATCCTGATTCTTTGAAAGGAATTACCACCAAAGCCAATGGCTTGATGGCTGGAAGGTGACATTTTCCATAATGTGGCAGCATGTGTTGAAGCAAGAACTTCAGTAGTTCTCAGGGTACTCTCAACTCCAAAGTTGCTTTATGTTTTTTAAAGTTTGGCAACCTGTTATTTTCAAATATAACATTTGCTTTTTTTATTATTATTTTTTTTTCTCCAAAACAGCATTTCCTTTGAGAACAGATATCTAACAGAGAACTCTATTACATTATCAATAAACCTAAATAGCAAATAAGTAAAATGCCTAATATATTTCAACTGTACTGTACTGTATGTTTACTTGAAGAGGGGATACAAATTGTCAGGACATAGCCTCACAGACCTCCCTGGCTTATAATCAGCTTAAATTACACAGTGAAGAATTCTAAAGTCTCAAAAAAGTGCAGTTCCATTGACTGACGTGTCTCAAAAATGAGGCAGAACAGAAAGCAGCTGTTGAGCCCTTCCCCTCAGCAAATATCTGTCACATGGACTGTGCCACCACTGACTGTGAATCCTGTTTGCTCCAGTGTTGTGATACAAAAAGAGAGCGAGAATGCATCAACAGGACAGATTTTACACACTGGAAATGAAAGGACAAGAGCACGAGAGAAAGATCTTTCATTATGTCAATGCCTCTTCATCAAAATTCTGATCACATTGCTTTCGTTTCAGATCCCGACACTCTCCTCTGCCTTTATTCTTCTCCTTCCCTCCCTTGTTCTGATTCATCTATCTTCATTGCCAAAAACAAAACTTCCTCCTTTGCATTGACAGTCAACTCCCTTCTTTTCAGGAAATGCTACACCATCACCGTTGCTCCTGTAAGGAACAGCTTGGTGCCCTCTGTAAGAAGAAAAAACCCTGGTGTTTGAAACCAATGGACATTTTTAAAATAAAGAAAGACAAAACTACATATTCAAATAGAAGCTACATTTCTTCCAGATCCATATAACAAAATTATACAGGAGTGTTCTTGCAAATCTTTGTAATTGCTGACCCTCTGTTTCTCATTTTCTGCAGCTTGCTTTCTGTGCTGTCACAGATCTTCTGTAAAAACCATGATAAAATTGTAGTGGTGTTTTATGCTGCTACTTATTTCAAGAGAATATTTAATGTAAGAAATAAAGACAGAGGAAAGAACATGTTGGATCTGGGAAATCTGAATTTCAGAACATGGATAACAAAAGTTTGACAGAATTATTTATAGATTAATCTCAGGAAAAGCCGGCATCCATATTAAGCTGTGTGAAGCCTCAAATTTGTTTATGCTGTAAAGTTGTCCTGTAGCCACATAGCATTTCAGTAGCATACAATACCCTCCCACCAAGGCTCTCATGTTTCTGTATAGACTTGAAGAAAGATTGAGACAGCATAAGAAACCCCTCCAAAGCCATGTTAAAAACAACTTTCTTTAACCCCTTTGTTGCATACACCACAGAGCCCCCACCACACTGCCATCACTCACAAGGGCATTTTTTTAGTCACTCTGAACCTGAGAGAATATTGGGAAGGTTTCTGTCATAGGAGCAGCATTTTTAATCTTTCTGAAATACTGGCAGTTCTACTAATAAGGTTACAGATTATATAGCAGCCATAAATGTTCTAAAAAAACATGTAAATTGTAACTTGCAGTTTTGAACAGGCAGGTATACCTAATTCAGCTCACAATCTTTATCTGACAGGCAAAACTGAAATTCAGCCTGAATTTTCTGTTGTTGGTTGTTGTTGTTGTTGTTGTTGTTTTTCAGTAGCTCTTGGTCTTTTTTTCCTATTGCCTTCATAGCACGTATTTACATACACCTGTAAAAACGGGTGTTGAAACAATACAGGGATTCTCACCTGGTAGCAGTTTTTTGCTCCTATTTTAGCTGGAATTAAATGTCAATGGAAAACAAAATTCCTGTATATTAAACCCAGGCAAGCTACATTCCTTGGCATTTGTTTCCAGATTCTGTGTTGCATTAACGTGCATTAACACTTTCAATAATGCAAAACTTCACAGTCCATATAATATAAAAGCCAAAATACGTCCACAAGGAGTCAGCACAAAGATCCAACAAGCCTACTGTCTTGCCTCTAACAATGACTAGTAGAGGTGCCTAAGTGAAAGGTATAAGAAACACATGAAATAGACTGTAATCTTTCTCTCATATATTCTTCTACCTTGGCCATACGTAGTAAAGGTTACTTTTTGATTTGGAAGGTGTGGATTACTGTGCTTAATACAAGAGAAGGGAATCTCCACCGTGAATGTATTTGAATCTTTCAGAACTGATTTATAGTTCAGCCATCAAAATATCCTGAGGCAGTAAATGACTTACACAATTCTCTGTTTTGTTATGCATCTGTTTTGAACATGCCACATCATAGTTTCACTGGATGCCTCCTTCATCTTGTATAATGAAAATATCGCTCCTAACATTACTTGTAACTTTACAGATCTTATGTGTATTCCTGTTGTATTGATTTTTCCAAATCAAATGGCTTTTAAACTGTCCTGTGTACTGTTGAAAACTAACATGCTGCTTCTCTTTGTATGAGTTTTCTCCTTAGTTGTTACAAAGAACATCTACTTACTATGTTCTAAACTTTAATATCTGTCATGTTCCACCATAACACTTACCTAATCTACATGTAGTAACTGAGTGTATTTGTTTGTTTGTTTTCCTTCAGAATCTTTCTAATGTCCCTTACAGTCATTGTCACCATAGAAACATAGAATGGCTCAGGTTGGAAAGGATATTAAAGATCATCTAACTCCACCCCCCTGCCATAGGCAGGGTTGCCACCCACTAGATCAGGTTGGCCAAGGCCCCATCCAGCCTGGCCTTGAAAACCTCCAGGGGATGGGGCATCTACAACTTCTCTTGGTAACCTGTTCCAGTGCCTTCACTACCCTTACAGTGAAGAATTTCCTCCTAACCTCTAATCTAAATATATCCTCTTTTAATCTAAGACCCCTTGTCCTATCATTATCTACCTGAGTAGAGTCCTTCTCCATCCTTTATGTAAGACCCCTTTAAGTACTGAAAGACCACAGTGAGGTCTCCCCGGAGCCTTTTCTTCTCCAGAGAAGAGAAGTTGAACATCTTAGATAGGTGGTCCGTAGTGAAATTGTACTAATGCTTTCTTCCTCTTCAGGTATTTTAATCTCGATCTGTGATACTTCTAATGAAGAATTTGCTTTTCCCCTCCCTTTTTCCATTGTGCTTGCTGTCCCCATCTTGCCCTCAAATAAATTATTCCTACACACGTAGGTCACATCTGAAAGTAGAAGCCTAAATTTCCCTATGGCATCCAAATGGCAAAATCAAAGCTACCAAACCGATTAAATGCAGATGAACACTAATAATTTATGTTAACAACTGGGATAAACCTTTTCAGTTACTAAACTGGGTGCATCGCTAAGCATAAGTCAAGTATCTCTGCTTAGGTGTGTGTGCATACATGTGTGCCTGTATAGGAAGAAGACAGAAAATCAGCAACACTGGAAAACAAACATTTCTTAGGTTAATTAATTATAACATGTATAACTTTACTTTAATTGATTCATGAGCTTTGTGAGGTAGGTAGTTCACACAGCTTTAATTTCAGGAATCTCTTACTCTGCTTCAGAACTTTCCAAGGGACTTTTTCAGTCAGAAACTTTAAACCAGTTAAATGTTACTCTGGACCTGCTAAAGTGATTTACATCTACAGAAGCAGTTTCTGGATTTGGTTTTAGTTTTATCAATCAATTTTAGTACTTAATATACTTCAGGATGGAATTAAATGGACTTCATTGTAAATTCATTCACATACTCTGAATGAATACCTTACTACTTAGCTTGATAGACCTACTGCTACTCTAACCTACATGACTTCATATTTAGGTTGCTCTACCTGCTTTGAAGTTTGAGAAGTCATTTTAGTGCTAAGTCAATGCTTCAATAAAAGACCTGTAGCCAAAGAAAGAAAATTTGTATTATGCTACATTAACTACATTATGAGCACCTGAACCTCATTCATGCAAACAATGTCAATAAGAATGACAATGGACAGTTTTTGATAGACATTCAGGATTCTAATGAGTATTTACTAAACTGTGTCTACTATCCTCTGTGTATACCCAGGCGTCTAGGGCACTGGGCCCTGAGGTGACTCGCAGGCCCCCTGCTTGCCACCCAGACTCTTGGACTGACCTTGGGCCTTGCCTTTGCCTGATGTTCGCCAGGCAAAGTAGATATGGCCACTGGCTCAGACCGGCTCTGCTTGCATCCTGTGGGCATGGTGGGACCAGGTCACTGGGGGAAGTCTCTGAAGTCTCTGCTCCATGGCTGCCTGGCCCAGAGCTGCTGTGCCCTGGTGGGAGCTGGGCCACCAAGGGGGCTGCAGAACTGGAAGTCATTAGATTTAAAGATACACATTTATTTTCTCAAGCTTGCACACCTGCCACTTTTAAACAAGGACATGGGAGGGGAAAAAAAAAAAAAAAAAAAAAAAAAAAAAAAACTTTCCTCCTGAGAAAGTCCTTCTGTGATTTAGAGTTTTAGCAGGCCCTGGAGCAGGCAAGGCAGGCTGTGGCCAGGCCAGGCAGCCCCCCCATAGCGACCTGGCTCCTGGGCAGCTGGGAGCCTGCCATGGTACAGCTTAACCCTGTGACAAGTGCAGCATTTAAAATATAATAGAAAGGCTGAACATTACTTTTTTCACAAAACAGCTGGATAACTCAACAGGGTTTTGCTTTCTTTCTTTTTCCTTTATTCCCCCTTCTTTTGTTTTCAGCTAAGGAGTTGAGATCAGATTTGTCTCTTAATGTCTAACATTTTGTATTTTGATGACTGGCATTTTCTCAAAAAAAAAAAGCAAAGAAAACCCTGAATTGCCGGTTGTCACAAGCTGAAAAGCATATTATGCAAGTATCACTTCTTGCTTTTCATTTGCCCTTTCTTTCTTACCCCCTTTTGCTCAGTTCTGACCATTTTTGGGTATTCATTGCTGGCCTTGATAGATAAGTGCTCTAGTACAATGAACTCAAGTCCATTGTTCCTATGCTTTTTATTTTTTTCAATAATGTTTATATTTTAAATCTGTAATTTATGATATTGGAATGGATAACAATAATGCAAATTCTGCTGTAACTCCTACTGAAGGAATAAGAATATTTCTATTGACTTTATAGGAACTGGGTGAGATTTATATTGCTGAATATTCTAAAAGTAAACAGATCCTCACAGAAAAAGAATCTCTCATTGCTACCTTCTGTTAAGTCTGAGGAGAAAACAAACAAACAAACATACAAAAAGCAATTCTGAAGAGAAGCATACAGATCTTTTTATAGTAAATGAATGCACCCCATCTTTTTATTTTTCTTCTTGCAATAGAGTATTTAATTAAATAGATGAGGTACATTATATGTTCTAAATAGTTTATGCATGGATATTATCTTCGTTTGAGATGTTTTAATGAGAGAAAAGAGGAATGGAAAGTAACCATTTATTTTAACTCATTAAAAAATGTACAGTAGATGAGCATTTAATTGTCTTTACATTATCCTTGGATGAATTAGGTTAAAGCAGTAAGTTTCAGGACAACCAAGAGTCATTTTTATATATATAAATACATAATTCTTGGTATATATATGTATATACCAAGATGTATGTGTGTGTATATATATATATATTTAATTCTACCTTCTTTAAGCATTAAGAATCAATGAAATGCATGTTTTGAAGGAACGTCTCTGAATGAAAGTATCCTCTCACTCAAGTAGTAACAAGATACTTTTATGCTTTTATGCAATGTCACTTTTCGTCTATAGGTGTCGTAGTGCTTTGTTCAGGCCAACTACAACTGATGCCTAACAGGCATAGGAAGGGCTTGTCTCAGCTGCATTTGTATATAGCAGTGCCCCAGCAAAGCTGTGTATCAAATAGCCTGAGCTGTCTGACATGCTCTTCACAAAGGTGCTGGATTACTCACACAAAAATGGTATCAACAAGAAAAGCATGGTAAAATTATAGTAGCTGGGAAAACGTAACTCAGCAGTGACTACAGCATGCTTATATTTACAGAAATGTATATGCAGTTTAGGCAGAGAAAAATATAATTTGCAGCTAGGACTATAAACAAAATTTGTTTGTTTGTCTCAGTTATAAGATGAGTAGTATTCCCTGATTAGATATGTACTCTTTAGAATCAGGCTTTTCTGTGAAGGAAATCAGTCTTGAAATTTTCACGACGTGTTAGTCACTTAAAAGTATCTGCTCTATTGTACAGTCTTGCTTGGACTCATTAAAATGTGTAATATATAATATATAATAAAAACACATGGCATAAATGTATTGCATTATATTATATTGTATTATATCTAATATAATATTTTAAATACACAGGAATTTAAGGAGAATCAGAGCAGTTAATAAAATAACATTTTTCAACATTAACCTTGCTCACTCTGTAGAAATCTGGACTACTAAATCATTTAAAAAATGAACAAAAAGGGAAGCTGCCTTTTTTTTTTTATATATATATATATATATAAGATCAATGTAACTGTGTTTTGAACAGAGGAAAAAGAAAAAAAAAAAAAGGATATGCTGTCCTTTTTGCTTTACTGAAACTCTTTAGTAATTAGATTGAGACTGCTGTTTACAAGGTTCAGTGTAGATTTTTACATGACCAGGGTTTGTATTTGGTGTTCTTAGCGGGGCAGTGAAGGTGTCTTTCAGATTTTTTTTTTTCATCTAAAAATCCTATGCTTGTTTTCCATGATGTTAGATTTATATCATGTCATATCACTATTATGTATACATACTAAGCAAGAGAATGTGCAAATGTTGATGTTTTATTTTACTTTCTCCTATTGCATTTGTTAAAAAGTGGGAAATGAATATGAAGATGGAAATATTTTTTAATCCCTGAAATCCACAGATAATTTGTGAGAAATCAAGCTTCACCAGTCTTCAGACTCTCTGGACAGACTTTCTAGCAAGGTGAGCATGAGGTCAGAAAGTTCTGAAGGACACCATGCAGCTAAGAAGTGGTATTAGCTCTTGAGTACTGCCCATTCAAGTAGATTGAGTTTACTAACCTTAAACATTCTGCATGATATTAGCACCCTTCAGAGCCATATACTCTGTCAGACCTTTCATTTTAAACATATTACTTTCAGAAAAGGAAGTTTACTTTGACTAAAATGTTTAGCTTTCCATAATAAACATTAAGTGTGATAATCTTTTCAATCACTTGCTAAAATTTAGATGAAGACATGGTGCATGACTCCTTAGTTCAAAAGACATGATTCTCAAGATCATACTCATAATGCAGGTATGCTACTCATTAACTCATTCAGTATGCATTGAATAACATGGAATTAAAGTAATGTTTAGAAAACTGGTAAGATTTTGCTTCATTCTTAGGTGTAAAATGATGAGGTTGTAATGAGGATGGAGGAGATTCCCTGCTTAATATACATCCCATACTTATTAATGGGCAGACAAATCCAAATAAAGATACCTGTTCCACCACCGCAACCCCTCCCAAAAAAAAAAAAAAAAAAAAAAAAAAAAAAAAAAAAGCCTAAAATCTCTTTCATATGCATCCATACAACTGGATTGCTACTCATAGCAATTCAGTGACTGAGACATAAACTGAATCCAGTTCCCCCCACCATGGCAGGGGGGTGGAACTGGATGGTTTTAAGGTCCTTTCCAATCCAAACCATTATTCTGTGATTCTATGATTCCCTAGCCTAAGGATGAATTTAACCTGAGAATGCAAGTAGTGTATTCTGCACATGCAAATGGTGTATAGGTTTTCTGCGTTATTAGTCTGGTTTCAGTGATTTTAGCAATTACATTGTATTTTGTTCACATCTTTTGGCTTCCACTATTTTCATCTTCCCTTTGTCCGTCTGGTCCCTTAACCAGCCTCTCTGGGAACTTATATAGCTCCCACAACCACTGTATATGAACACCTCACAAACAGTAATACCTTTTTATCTTCACTGCACCCTTGTGAATAAGAACAGTGTTAACTCACATTATAAAAAGAAGGAACAAAAGCACAGAGATTAAATAAATGACTTGCCTGTCAATGGAAAAGAAATCTGCAAAAAATCAGGAACTAAACCAAAATGTTCTGAGTGCCTGGCCAATATTTCAACCCCAAGCCTGTCCTTCCTACTCTCTGCCAGTCAGCCTAGAGCATTCATTGGTCTGTTGGGTGCAAATAAGACGCATGTAATGGAGGTGCTTTTGCTGGGAGTCTGGGATCACTCACCTGTGGTGACAAAGCAGCTCTCCCAAAGGAAAAAATTGAATATCAAAGTTGGCAGCATGTCTCCCTTTCCCCCTCTCTTCCTCTCTTAACCAGTTAGGATGCCTAAGCTTCTAAATCAGGCACACAAATCAGCTTTTTCAAGTATATAGTATGAGTCATTTAGCTGGTTTAAAATGCCCTGTACTGATCCACAAAGAGAATCCCATAAAGTTTTTCGTGTCTCTTTTACCTACCCACGCATGTGGATCACTCATCACA
Source organism: Cygnus olor (assembly GCF_009769625.2). NCBI lineage: Eukaryota > Metazoa > Chordata > Aves > Anseriformes > Anatidae > Cygnus > Cygnus olor. The sequence continues at coordinate 123,363,687 of NC_049169.1, read as the reverse complement.
GTAGTATCTAAATGCTTGGTTTAACCAGTCACATTAATTTCTGTTTTAAGATTGAATTTTGACTACCTTTTTTTGCATTTTTTTTTTAATCCAAAATGAAGAATGCCATTCTGTTGTAACAAGGAGATGTGAGGTGGGGGTGTACTTGATCTCCACTTGTTCTACAAGAGCTCCTACCTCTCTGGCAACCCTCTGACTCTGCTCAGCAATTTATCTGCCTATCAATAATCCTGCATCCTCTATCATGAGACTTAATAAATTTACACTTTCCCAAATGATGCTTTTCTTCTCTTTCTCCCTCCTCTTGTAAAATGTTGGGGGTTTAAAAAAAAGTAGTCTTTTCGGTTCTTCTCTATGCCTACAGGTTTGACATTGTGATAGCCAAATGATACCTCGTACTTTGTCACTGCTTTGGAGAATACCACTTATGCATATATATATATATATATATATGTACATATAAAAGTACGTGTTTAGCTCATATTTCTCAGATATTTATCTCCCCTCCACCCTTCCAGCCTGCATACTATGTTGTAAGAGGATGAAATGCCCCAGACCCAACCATCTCTCTGTACATAGGCAACACTCTGCATCTCTTCCTGTGAGTGTGCATTTGCAAGGTTAGTGCTATGGAAGAGGGGATGCATAATTCCCTGCACATTTGTGCATGAATTTGGCCAAATTTATTGGGGGAGTACTGGTATTTTACAGAGTTACACTTTATAGAACATTTGTTTAGTATTATAAACATCTGCAAATGACTATTTATTTCGTAAAGTAATTAACATTCCTAATTAGATGCACCTTGCAGCTGCTGTTAATCTTAATTGGCAACAACGCAGTTACATTTTGATGCATATCTTCAGAAGAGTTACAGCGGGGAAGAAGGGGAAAAGAAAAAAAAATAATAATCTGAAGAGAAGGAAATAAAACTGTTCCCACACAGTTCAGAGAGTTCGCACAAAGAAGATCCCATGGCAACAGCGAGGCCCACAGTTTGCTTTATAAAAATCCAAGAATAGATAATGTATCATCTCTTCTGAAACAACACGGCTTCGGGAGCGGGAGGGGTGGGGGGCAGAGGCGAAGCCGTGCCCCGCTGCCCGGGCACTCGCCTAGTCCCTGGGAAAGCGCAGCGCGCCCCGGCGCTGCGGGGGTGCGGCGGGCGGCGCCGGGAGAGATCCCCGCTGCCGGGGAGTTTCTGGTGGATCCCCGCGAAGCGCCCTCCCCCACCTCTCCTCCCCGCTTTCAATAAAATAAATAAATAAATAAATAAATAAATAAATAAATTAAAAAAAAAAAAAAATCAGCCTCCCAAAGTCATGCTTGCAAAGCCGGCGGCGGCGAGTACCGAAGCATCCATGGGGTGGCAGTAACAGTATCTTCTTTATGACTCGCAGCAAAGCGGAGAATGCATTCAATCAAATGAGCCGGTCTTGTAGAAACACTGGAATCATTTATGCATTGCAGTTTCTCTCGCCTCTATCCTTCTCTTCCTTTGCTCCTTAGGATATTTTGGGTGGATTGTGGTTTTCAATCAAGACCTCCTGTTCTTTGCTGATCAGTTGTCATTTCCACTGGGGATTCGCATCATTCGGGGCAAGCGGACAACCGATTTTTTTTTCTCCTTTCTTCCTTTCCCTTTGGAGATTTTCCTTTTTTTTTTTTTTTTTTTTTTTTTTTTTTTTTTTTTTTTTCCCTCCAACATCACCCCCGCCCCCCTTTCAGCGCGGCGGCGAGGGTGCTAGGACCCGGGAAGCATCCTCCCCCGGCATCCCCCCTCGGCACGGCACCAGGAAACCCCTCCGGACCGCCGCTCTCCGGATACTTGTGCCCGGCAGCCCGGATCCGGCCCTCGGCGGCGGCGGCGCTGGACGTGGAGCAGCCCGTGGGGGGGCCCCAGGCCGGCCGCCCCCCTGCCCCTTCTCCCCCCCGCCGCCGCACCTGGATGGTACCTCCCGCCGGCGGTGCGGGCACTTTCTGAACTAGGAAGGAAGGGGCGACTTGGGGGGGCGGGGGGGGGGCGCCGCCGAAGTCCGTATGGAATTACCTGCGGCCGCGGCGGATGGATGGGCGTCGCGTCCCCGACACTCGCGCCCAGCGCAGCAGCAGCCCCGGGAGTGAACGCGGGGCTCCTCCGGCCGAGTGCGCAGTGTGGCGGTGGTGGTGGTGGTAGTGAGCGGCGCTCGCCTCGCTGGACGGATCGCACCGGAGGGATATTTCGGAAGACTCCCGCGGGTAAGGTCATTTTATCCGGGCGGGAGCTCCGGCGTGGCTAAACTTGGTGGCGGGTGATTGAGGTGGGTACTTGGGTGCTTGCTGCATTGCCCCGGTGCGAGGGGATCCGGCTGCTGCTAGCACTTGAGTGAAATAACTGCAGTAGGTATTCCGGCGGGTGCTTCTTGCGAGAAATCAGAAATCAGAAAAAAAAAAAAAACACGTTCTTTTCACCCTCTGGATTTGGGAGAGTACCGTGACAGCGTGCCGGGCAATGAGGCTTTAATTTCTCCTCTTTCTCTTTTTCTTTGACACCCTCCCCTCCACCCCCCCCCCTCCCCCCCCTTAATTATTTTGGTTGAGAAGGGCATGCGATAGTAAAGAAGCTTTCCGTGATGGAATCTGTTAAATATTAGACCGGATCCCATCTGCCGACTAAAACAAATGTTTCCAACTCTGTGCAGCATTCTGCTGCATTTCAGAGCTGCAATGGAGGTAGACAAATCCCGTTTTTCAAGTTGTTAAACTTTAAGGTGGCAGTCCTTATTAATCTTGACACGGTGTCCTGGTACTAAAGGGGTTAAATGCCTCTGGTGATTTGGGATTACAACTGTTCCTGCAAATCCTGCGAGGAAATTATAAACTGAGAGACGGTAAGGAAAAAAAAATCCCTTTCTGACAGAAGAAAAATATCATAAATGTTGCTAGCCTAGAAATCTCTCATCCACCTGCTCCTATAAATATTTTTTTACACCCAATAACTTACCTGCTGGAACCTCAGACCACGTGCATGGGAGTTGAAGATTTGCAAACAGAGATCCTATCTTCGGTATTTCATACATATATTCATTTGGCTGAGGGCTGTGTGTGAATTAATTCCTCTGTTAGTTGTGGTGTGAAGCGAGAAAGGGAAAGGAGAGAAAAAACCGTCTTGTTAAGAACATAGGGGAAGCACTTCAGCCTTTAGAGATTTAAAGGGATCCAAGCAATGCACCTTGCTAATCTTTCTCTGCAAAATCAATTCTGATAGAGGGAATGTGGGAAGGTTGAGGGAATCGATAGTGATGACGTTGTACAGTGCAAGGCACCGCAATGCTAAAGTTCTGTAGTGTATGCGAAAATATATACCCTTCTGTGCTGCTGGTGGCTTCATGCATAATGGATGGCAGAAGATATGCAGATCTTTCTGTAGGAAGATTGATGTATTTGCGAAAAAAAAAAAAAAAAAAGACGGCGATTATGTAACTTGATTACATCAGTGGCATCAGTCGCCGATCGTGTAACGAGGTGCTCACACGGCGCATCGATCACCTGGCTCAACTTTGTCACGCTGGCAGCGGGGACCCGGGCAGAGGAGGGGAGATCCCCGCTCGGCGCCGGCAGGGGCTCGCCTCTTGCCAGCCGCCTCCAGCACCGGCGTGATGCTGCCGGCTTGCCCGGGACGGGGAGCTCGGGGGGAGCCGCCCGCTCCCTATGAGGGGGCTCCCGAAAAGCCCCCGCAAGGGCAGAGCCGGCAAGGTCACCGGCACCCCGGGCCTGCGGTGCGAGGCGGAAGCAGAATGGGGCAGGAAGGCGACCGAAATTTAGGCAGATCCCCCTCCCTCCCTCGTCTGCGTCCGAGGGGAGCGCCGCTGACCCCTCGTCCCGTCCGCGAGGCCGAGACGGGGACGGGTTTTTTCTCCCCACCCCACTCAACCAAAACAACAAAAAAACCCAAGTCTTGCCAGATACAGCGGCTTAATCGACCTGTTACGTTCGCAGAAGGACCTAAAGGGAGGACCTGGCGTTAAAGCTGAGGGAACGGTAGCCTGTTAAGACGTTGCGAGCATCTAAGAAGCAAGTAGGTGAAGACAAAGGTGTGCCAGGAGTTCCGTAGGTTCAACTTGGGTGGACCTTCTTCCTGAATTGTCTGCAAAGAGAGCAGGATCCGGGTAGCCTTTATTCTAATACCCACTTTAGAGTCATAAATCACTATTTTCATCTGTTCTGGGAAACAAACAAAACAAACAAACAAACAAAAAACAAACAAACAAACAAAAACCATAAGACTCCTTGAAGGCAGATAAGCTTGCAAAAGCACTGCTGAAGCCCCATGGATGCATTTTCTGAAGGCCCATGGATGCATTTTCTGAAAAGTGTAAGCCTGCTGAAATATTAACAGCTGAAATGAGTGATCTTATCATCTCTGGCCTATGTCCTACCCCACTTCACTCTGGATTCATTCTAACAGAATTTCACTAAACACCTTTACACTTTCAAAGAGGCTAGGGCAGAGTGGCTTTTACATCTCTTGATAAACATGATCTCTTCATACCTACTCTTTATCACATTTAATGCACTATCTCAGTATTTTCAACATGGCACCGTCCTGAAAAATATTTTTTTTCCTCTGCTTCCCTGAAAACATCAGTATTTTAAAGTTGCTTTAGCATTAGTTCATGATTATTTTCATATTTCTTGAGGATAAGTCTGGGCAAACACTAATAAATCCAGCTAATGTAGTTTGGAGTTTGACATTCATGGAGTATAGTGAGTAAATTGGAAAAAAATGGCTATGAAGTTAACGCTGTTTCCATCCTTCAGGGGTCAGAATAACACTATGGCAACTCCTATGCATTGCTACAGCTCTTGTAATTTTCAGAAATGTCCATGGCACACTCTGCTCTGTCACACATGATTACAGGCACATTCTTTCCCTTTAATTCCTGACACACACTTCTTGTGACACACAAGCTGCATACCTGTGCTACCTATCTTAAGGAGAGCAATACTGTCCAGAGAAAGTATTATAAAACCCATTCTGCAAAAGAGTAGGCATTAACAGTGTGGGAATATATCATTGGATACATGTAAACTGGCATGCTGGCTGCAAGGATTTGCAAATTTAGGTTAGTACAGAATGATAAACAACCAAGCTTTATTTATAGTTTAATTTCATTGCTGTAGTTAGCAACAACCACTCAGTAAAAATAGGTTTCAGCTCCAATGCAATATCCATTCCTTTTGCAGCCAATATTGCTTCTTTAAGAGGAAACTTTCCTTGCTGAAATAAAACTGTAAATCACTCGGACAGATGAAGAGAAATATTTACATAAAACTTTCCCGGACTCCAAATCTCAGACCACTGAAGCAACGAGGGTTTGGTCACCTACTCCTTGGTAGCTCTGGGAAGTCAGCTTTCAGCAGCACATGGAGAATAATCTCAGTGCCTCCCTCTGAAAGAGCAGGCTTCTGACTGCTGCTGTCACCGAAGACAGTAGACTTGTTTTACTGCTGACAGGAAAAATTGAAGCACACAGCAGATCTTAATGAAGCATTTTTTTTCCTATTCAGTGATATTCTTGTAATGTATTCAGAATACTTTCTGTGGCCATTATGTCAAATCCATGTTTTGGAAAACAAAACAAAAAATGGGTAACTGACTGAGGTTCTCATTCTGTATTTTTTGCACTTACAGAGAAGTGTTAGGATATACTTTTATGTTTCATAACAGCTATGATCTTTAGCAGCTGGGAATCTTCTTGTTTTTATAGTGCATGCTGCATGATAATATATGGCAATTGAAACATCCCAGCTCTGATTAATATGATTAAAAACTAGCAACTTATCTAGCGGTGCTCAAATTGTAAAGTTTAATTATAGCGTCACCATTTGTACAGCTATAGATAAGGTTGTATCAGCATTTCTATTATAAACCTCTATCTTGTTGCCATCCGTTGTGTCAAGGCTCCATGAAATAAGAAGAATGTACAGTAGAGACCATAATGGCTGTTTTGGATTATGGCTATGGCCTGTCAGGTCAGTAATCCGCATGTTTCTTTAAGTCCTTACATGCACATATACAGCAGCACCAAAGCAGCCATTATGTTCTATCAGTTCAAGTGTATGCTTGTTTTATTTTAAATTGTAATTAAATATGATATGATGGACCACAGTGACTCAGCAAGGATCATTTAACCTATTATTTTTCATATACTGTTATTTTGTTTTTATATTCTTAAAAGAAAAACAGCTCAAATGCAACAATGAATTTTACTTGTGATAGCTTAAAATTAATTCACATTTGGAAGAAAGCTCTTTTGAGGGGAAGGAGGGGAAAAGAATGAAGATGAAAGGTTGTGATTTATTAATTATAATATTCATACTTTGCCTGTTCCCCTAAGGGATTTGCGTATGGAACTCTGTCCTATTGCAAAAGGGGAAAATTCTGTGTTATTTGTAAGAGCTGTATAAGACCAAGAAGATCTGGCTACCTGTTTTAACGGTGGGTACTCTTGTTTTTCTGGGTCTCAGAGTACCTGTGCATTATAGGTAGTTCTGGGCCATTTAATGGTGTTATATAGCATGCTATTTATGCCTCAATAACTAGGTCTGAACAAATGAATCAAGGACATCAGTTTTACTGTCTCCTGTGCTTAGAAATTTCATGTTTATAAGAACAGTACACAGGCATGTAATAGTCCTTCCACGGTCATAGCATCAACTTAAGTAATTCCCCATGTAGATTATGATTAGGGATGTAAAGGGAGAAAAGGAGAAAATGAAAAATTCAGATTTCTGCCAATGTGATAGATTTTATTTTTAGTTTTGGGTGTAGTTTAGGAAGTGCTCAGCTTAGCTTCTAAAAAGAAACACAGAAACCTAATTCATGCAACAAGAAGACCTATACAGTCTATACAGCTAGCAGGCAAACAAGGGGTAGTAATACTTGATAACTGGATGGCCAGAGGCATCAGGAAGTTTTTCTGTTCCCTGGTCCATTGTGCTCTAGGACCTTCATTTAGCCTCAATGAATGGTACATTATAAAAGAGGAAGAAGATGAAGACTAGCAAAACGGGTTAAAACAAGGGTTGAGAAAGTGTTTAAGTATATAGTCATTGGTGATGTAGTTCCCATTTTTCAAGAGATTGGGTATATTTATATATTACTTTTCTGTGTTCTTCACTAGTAAGACTGAGACATTCCAAGTTATTCCAGTTCCTAACTCTACTGCTCTATTTTTTTCTCAACATGCTTACTGTCTTCAGAGCAAGGACCATCATCTTTACATCTACAAGCCCGTTTTTAGTTGCACAGCAAGACCCTGATCTCTCACTTGAGGTATACTGAGGTTCTTCTCCATAAAATAATAAGTGGGTAGGAACATGAGAGAAAGAATGTTTCCCATTGGGTATTTTAGAAAAGGCAGGCATTTTACATGAAACCCATTTTCCTCTGACAAAGCATAAATCATTGGAATCTCCCTCCAAAAAAAAAAAAAAAAAAACCAACAAAAATCACAATGCTTTTGTAAGGATTCCTCTTACAATGATAGTGCAACTGCTGTGTAAAACCTCAATATCTCTCTTTCACCTATTAAGTTCCTCTTGATAATGTGTGCTTGAACAGTCAGTAGCAATTTCAGCAAACTGAGCCCCAGCCAAAAGTTTAGACTGTTTCAAGGAAAATGAAGTCATAGTAACGTACATCATTATAACACACATGGAAAAGCTTCTCCAGGTGATGCTAGGAGTGAGTTTAAATGCTAGCGACCTGTTTGGATTCCCAGACCAATTGCCTCAGACCCTGAATTACTGTGCCTGAATGGTGTAAGGGGCCCACATTTACATTTGTCCATGCCTACATGTATTTGGTAGTGCTCTTCTGCTGGATTTGACTCTGAGCTCAGTGGATCGTATGCCTCAAGGATAATTTCTACACCAAGATCTCTCAGTGTGATGAAAACCTTGGGATGGAGCCACTATGTCAGAAGAGGGATGTGTTTGGCCCGGATGCTTTCGTGTGGCACTGATCCCTGGCAACAGTTTTAGCCCTGTGTCTGTCAGATTACAGTTCGGTGCACAGAATTTCAGGATGGGAGCAGAGCACAGCTGTCACTGTATAGCACCTTGGATTCCTGTATCCTCAACTTCTCTTCAATGCTTTATGGCTGTCTTCTCCCAAGTTTAAACTCCACCCCCCAACCCCCTTCCCCCCCCCCGCCCCCCCCCAAAGTTTCACCTTTGCTCGTCTTAAAATGACATAACTGGAAATACATGACATTTCCTTTTCTGCAAGTTGTGTGTGTAAGGGAGATGTCTGTGTATCAATCTGTCAATAAGATCTGCATATTTACTACACATAGAGTTTATTTTACTCAACATCTCATCTCCTCTAACAAAGCAGAGAAGGTTTGGCTGTCAACTTTCTATTAGATGTTATTTGTGGGGTTCCATGGCTGAAGTCAGTGTGCTAACACCAATATTAAATCAGGTTCACTGAGTGGCAGTCTCTCCCTTTCTCTGCATATATATCATACTTGGCATTTGTGCATGTATTTATGTACATTGCATATGCCTGCCTCTACATATATATGCTTTTACTCACATACATATGCAGCAATCAAGAGAAAATATTCCAGTTATTTCTAATGCTAAATGTAGAAAACATAACATGATTCAAACATAATATGAGATGGTAGATGTTTTCAAAGTGTTTTTTTTGTTTGTTTGTTTTTTTTAATATTAATATATTTTGTAATGATCTGTAAATAAATACAGCTTACTTGAAGATAATACAGATTTATTTTGGAATACCCATACTGAAATATACTTTAAAAGGACTATCAAAGATCACCAGTCAGGGTTATATGGTGTCATCTGTAATTTTAGAAAAATATGTGGTAACACTTTGGAAGGTAAAATCTGAATGTTTCCCATATGTTTCCAACAGAGCAGCAGCTACTATCGCAAATCTCTTGCCTATTATTATGGAAAAGCTCAATCGAAGTATTTGCCCAGTGCACAGCAGAAGAAAGCTGAAACGTATATTATAAAATGAATGCAAAACATTGTTTAGCATTTCTTGTGTAACACTTGCTTCACCACTGATGACTCTCATATTGAGTATGAATAATGTGTCTGCTTTTGGTCATTCCTGATCCAGCAAGCTATTAAGGAAAGAAGAAAGAGAATGACAGGAAAAAGGAAAGACCTCTACATGAAAAGATTCCTATCTGAAGAAAGAGATGAAAGATTCTTATTATTTAGAAAAAAAAAATGAGCAAGAAATTATATGGGAGAACAGGGGATGCAGTAGGGAATACTGAAGGCTATTGAAAAATATTTTGGATTCTCTTACATATTGTTTCCCTGATGACCAATAAAATTTAATTGTGACAAATCTAAAATGAGTAAAGGAAAGCTCTCCTTTACTCCTTCCTTTAGCTCATTCAAATCCTTTGGTTCTTATTGGTAAGGATACAGCAAAGAAAAAGGTCTAGTAGGATAGAATAGGTCAAGTAAGTCCAGGAATAAGAAAAAAATAAAAATAAATTTTACATCGTAATAGATAAAAAGGTTAACAGCCTAACAGATAGTTGAATAAGAAGACTATCAGCTTGTGTACCAAAGGACCACCTGCTGACTTCCAGTTACAGTGCAATCAAGGGATGCATACATCTGAGATTTCTAAAGGGTGATTCTTCCAAAGGATTTGTTATTGGCGTCCGTTAACTAGATGAACTGTAATTGTGATCCTGTAACCAGTATTCTTCACTACCTTTTACAAATCTGTTTACAAATCAGTTTACAAATCTGGCAATTAGAGTACTGCTTAATGTAGGTTTTATTAATGCTTACTGGACAATCTAATTCGTCTCTTTTGAGTCCTCAATACTAAGGTCTTAATCCAAAACCCATTGAAGGAAATGGAAAGATATCTACTGCATTCAGTAGGTTTGGATCAATCTCCAAGAGTCTTTCAAAGCTTTATCATTCAATTTCCTAATTTTTGTTATTTTATGTGAGAAAACTCATGCTATTTCTTATCTTCAATGGGTTAACATTGATTACAAAAAGAAAATCATGTAAACTTTAACAGAAATCCATAAACATCATTGACATTTATCATCAGTGTCATCAATTCCCATCATTAAAAAATATACAACCTTCATATTTTGTTTCTTTGTAGAAATGAATGTCTGTATTCTTGAAAGATTGTTAGGTTATCTCTGATCTCTGATGCTTTCAATTACTTTGATGGGAAAAAATCATAAAACCCTTTAAAAATAATCATTAAGTATATATGCAGTATTAATCACTAAATATATATGCGGTATTAGTATATAGCCTAGGCTAGTTTGTCCTAAAAATAATGCAGATTAATCACAATATCAATATGTTTTAATCTTTGGTTAGATTAATATATCCTCTTTCCTATTGCCTCCTTAGTGCTTTATAAACTATATTCTATTAAAGAGCAATCACATGGCTCAATGGACAGACACCATATATCTATTGCTGGCTGTTCGTTTACAAGGGACCTTCCCTAATTAGTGTTTTGTCTGGCTTGCATCTGTTTGTAATAGTACTTAGTGCTTAAGACTTCCATAATAGTTAATGTCATGTATGGCCTTTATTTCTTGGGCATCCTAAAATTAGTTTTGCAGGTTTGGTGTGAAAATAGTAGAAATAATTAGGTTAGGTAGCAAAGGTGAGTTTTCACAAAAGCTCACAAAACTTGAGTCCCCCTCTACAGTTCTTGAAGGGATATTTACCTCCAGAGGTGACTTAGAGCAGGAAGCTAACTGTAGGGTCTGTGGTGTGACTATAAACTTTTTCCCTTACTGAGTGTTCTCTATAGGAAGAAAGAAACAAGTCCTTAGCAATGAATTGTAAATACTTCAACATAAGACACATATAAATACAATTATAGGTGAATGATATTTAATTTCAGTTACTGCTTTACAATATGAATTTTCCAGGACTGTTGCTCTTTAACAAAATTCACTTGAAGACTTTGGACCTCTAAAGCCTGAAATCAGTCCCATTTCATCTGCAAATATTTCTTCTCTCTAAGAAGCTACTAAATCTGCCCATGCCTCGGTTTCCTGTCTCTAAATTCTGGAAGATAAAAATACCTGCCTTTTTGTCTTTTTAACTGTTTAATCTCTTTATAATACAAGATTTCTATTTTAATATATATGGAGTAGTGTTAGAGGAAAAGTTAATGTCATTTTCTTCCCTACACCCCAGGAGAAATTCAGTTTTCTGCCAGTCCTTGAAAATCATGGAAAGTATTTACTCTCCTCCAAAAAAAATCCATGTTGGTTAAATGGTTAAACCCATTTTGGGAGGGTTATATTGAATAAAAAGATGGCAATTTACATGTAAAAAATGTAATGAAAACTTTTTTTTTTTTTTCTGTAGAAAATTGATCATGGAAGATAAGATAATTTCTGAGTACTTAATGTGAGTTCTTAGCAGAAAAGGACTCTCAGCTATGGTCTTTAGATGCTAAATAATACAAATATAAAAATAGTGCTCTGAGTCATACTACTAGAGATGTCTGGTCATCTGCCTGTTTCCTAAATAGTAATTGGTCTTTTTAATTTAAGGTTACATCATTATTCATCTTCTTTTTCCACCTTGCCTGAACTGATTTTATATAAAATATGGATATATTGATAAGTCAAAAGTATTTTGTGTTTTTCCTTTTTCCCGTGTTTCAGCAGTATCCTACCTAGTTAACAGGACAATAATATTAATAATCGTATGTCTTTCTGCTGATTTCTCCTATTCAGGAAATTTTCATCCAGTGCCCAGGGAGTTGCTGAAAACACTGCTTTTGGTGGCCGTATACAGTGAATTGGACTAGGCAATCTTAAAACCATTGCAGCAAGTTTCTTGCATTTCATACAGTGTGTTTGACTGTCGGTGAAGGATTGTCACCTGTTGTACACTCATGGTACAGTGTTTGTGAAGATCAGCTTTTCAGAAGGGAAAGCTGGAGCACAGCAGTTCCCGTTTCTCTGGGAGATAATCCCAGAGGCTGGCAGATCTCCGCTTTCACACAGAAAATCTCTACCATTTGGTTTAAGCCCTGTTACCAGAAAGGACAAGCTGTACTCAGTGCCACCATTTGGGCTTTTTCCAGTCAACAGCTTTCGCACCTGGCTGGACTACAGATCTTGGCAGTGATGCTGCTGCACATCCTCCATCACACGCGGGCCCCACTGTTTCTTGCCCCGTGCCTTACAAGTGGTGACTCGCGCTTTGTAGCGTCAGCTAATATGGGGCATGTTCATCTCCTTCAAAGACATTCAAGCTGCTGACAGGGAATAATATCAAGAGATGCAAGGGTAAACCGATTTCTCACAGAAACCCCTGTCAGAGCTCTGTGTTACATCAAGAATAAGCTTAGGGTAACTCCAGTGAAGCCATTTCATTCGGCTTGCCAGATCGAGTGCAATATAAGCCTACAGCATAGATATTATTGCATTAATTTTAATGAATAAAGATCACAGACACATTACTTATTTAATTAACATAGCAAAACCCATTGTCAGCAAGCAAAGAAGTTGTACAGCCACTGTAATGTAATCAAAAGAGTATACTTTATGGCTGTGAGAATATAATTTTCTTGTTAAAAGCCTTTGATGTTTCTTTAAATATATAAAAACACAGGAAATGTGTAAATAAGGCTTGCCAGCCATCTTAATTGCCTCCTATCAAAATGAATCTTTTAGCTTTAATCTGTATTTATTTTGATGTCTTTTGACTAATACTGATGCATGCACTATCCATGCATATATATAAATAGAAATATACATGCACATACACATCTTTTATTAATGAAATCATGGGTTTTAATATTGAAAAATACAGCCATAATGTCATTTTTCATGACCCTTAATATTACTTTTATTTGTTTATTTATACTGTTAGGGGGTATTTAACCACATGTACTCATGGCATTCAAGAGCCCTGAACTGGAAATTACAATACTCGACCAAGACGTACTGCACAAAGTCTTGCCTGCATGTCTAGTTCAGACCTACATATGTTTTTCTATCTGAGTTCTTTTGTGCATTACCAAATGAACTGGTTCAAAGTTTCTAGAAGTCAAGGAGTCAAGAGGCCAGCAGTCACCTGAATGACAGTATCTTGACATGTGCGGGATAGGCTGTTGGCTTTGTATTAGTCCTGAATTCATAACTCAAAGGGAGTATCTGTTTCATAAAATAGGGGAATTTGTGACCAGTATATCTCAGAGATTGGCAGGAACTACTTGCAGTGTAGATGAGTTTGTTACAGTAGTAGTCAAGATTTTAATGTGTATTTTGTTGTGAAATATTAATAAGTAGATATATAGAAATATTAATAAGTAGATTTGAAATTAAGTCTGGACACACATATCTTTATGACTTGTTTTAAAGTGCAAATGGTCTTTCTCTATTTTAGAGGGAAAATCTACCCTCTTACTATATAAAGCTTATATTTAAAATAGCTTCAGTGTGAAGTGCCCTAATTTTTGCTTAGTTCTTATCAAAGAATAAAATTAAACTATGCTGTCCATCAAAACACATTTTCTTTTAGATGTTTAGAAATATTTAAAATAGAAAAGAGGGTATCATTACAGTGTTCAGTACGAAACTAGTGTAACTTCTATGGGGTTTCATCAACTTTAGTTTGCTGAACTCAGATAGAAGTTCTGTAACATACTGGTAGGTGTTGGAGGTTGTGTTTTCTTGGTGTCTGGAAATATAGCCCACTTTTTGTGTTACATGATGTGTATAGTGTACAGCTTTTAATGTAACCATTGTCTACAATGTGTGGATAAAACAAGAACAATTTCATCAGCTTCATGAACAAATGAGGACTTCACCTTCTGTGGCTGTCCACACCTCACTTTCAGTAAAAAATAAAAAAAAAAGGCAGAGTAAATATCCTTAAACAGTCCCATATTTGAAGTGTTATGATATAGAAATACATCAGTTATGTTTAGCTATGTGGAATTTATTTAATTATATCATCTGAGACATTATAGCCATCACCAGTCACTAGCAATGATTGTGACTCCCTTTTGAGCACATCACTTACATTATAAAGCAATACAGTTGTTATGTCATACATAACATGTTCCTGTGATCTCATAAGACAGACAGAAAATTAGCTGTATACCTGCCAGATGAAGTAAGGGGAGCTCTGCAGTTAGATCAACGTGGGTGACTTTGATGAAGCTCAACCTCCTTTTCGATGCCAACTGAGCACTGGCAGCACCTGGCTGGCAGGGAGGACACCAGGTGCCCCCATGCATAGCCACATGGCTTGCAGATGATGAGTCTGGGTGCTTGGAAAGCCACAATTTCCCAGTGGTCAGGAAGCACTGCTTCCTTGTAGTCTTCAGCCATATAGGTACCACATGTGCTCTGTAACAGCTGGCAGGGCTGCTCTAGGGTGAACATTAATGAAAGGCTTTTAATAATTAAGGAACTGAGAAGTCCTAGGTGCCTGTCAGAAGCCTCTGGCATGACTTTAGGTCAATCATGTAATCTTTTCAGTTATATAATATACACCATCTCTAGGGAGAAACCCCTGCCTCCTAGGACAATGTTAAGACTTGGTGTAACATCATTTCCCAGGTGAAGGAGTGGGGTTGGCTGGGGGGTGTTGTTCCTCCATGGCAGCTCTTGAGGGCCATCTGGCCACATGCCAGGAAGGGGGACCACATTTTGGAGTGCCATGACAGCCAAGTGGTTCAGATCCCACCACCTCTCAAGTAGGTGGGCGAGGACCAACTTGCCTTGGGTCTCTTCTCAGCCACCTGTGGTGGTCCCAAAACTTAGTTGTTATTGTTGTTGTTTTCTGTAGGATTTGGGGGTTATGTTAATTCAGGTTATGAGAAGTGATGGCTAAGTTCTAGCTTACAAAAGTGATATTTTTTTCATGCACAAAACTGATGGCAGGTGTTGCATATCCTAGACTACCTCTAGGAATACATAGTTTAGGAATACATGGGTTACTGGGATGTTGTCAAAGGATAGTTTAGCACAGACAGAAGCAAGCACTGCTAACCTTGGCATTAGCAGTGGCCCTTGGCATGAATTATCTTCCCTTGCACACTAGCTCCAATCAGAAACCAGCACTGAACTAATGTTAGGCAGTGCAGGTGATGTGGGAACCAGGGGAGGGAGCTGACTTGAGCATTGCCTTGCTTGGCTGTGCAGATGTGTCACCTGGCATCAGTTCCTATGAGTTGAACAGGGTGACAACGATTCTCACTTTACAGGCCTCCTGTGGGAATAAATATGTTAAAGAACGTGAGATGTTAAGATAGGGTAAGATGGTGTTTTGCGGTGTTAGGACAGCACAAAAGAAAGAATCCTATCAAAGAAGACGGATGGGTTTCCTTCAGGAAAACATTAATGTGTGCTGTGTTCCTCCTCCTCGGGAATGTGAGCTAATAATCATAGGCTCTGCAGTTTTTTCTGGGGATTTTGTTATACAGATGGTACTTTCTAATTATTACATTGTAAAATGCACATGTGAAATGGAGGAGTGAAATGGAAAGAGGTAATCTGACTAAATATGAAAAGCATGTTTATAAACAGATATTTAAGTCTTTGGAATACATTAGCTCACTCTTAGCCTTATAGTTTGGATCTGTGTCTGTCTATATCTGTGTTCAGAAAATGCTCACACCTCTGCTGTTGCCCTTTGAAATGCCCCAGAACCACTATGCCCATCAATAGCATGCTGTTGAGACAGGTCAGAGCAGATCTTGCAGGGCTGCCTTTCCCACTGCCTCCCTCACCCCCATTGTGATGGAGAGATGCGGTCCTGCAGTAGGAATGCTCACGGTCAGGGCTGGGGAGGCAAATGTGCTTCCAGCACAGCTACCATCCAGGGCATCACTCTATGTTGCAGCTGAACTTCAGGAGTAGGCTACAAGCCTCCTTGGTCTTTTACGCTCTTTCCTACCAGTTGTCCTGCCAAAAAACAAACAAACAAACAAACAAACAAACAAAAAACCTGGGGAAGCAAAGTTTTGGTGCAACAATTCCACTGAAAACAGAATTTGCTATGGTCATATTTCCCATTTACAGGAAAACCAAAATGCACTTAGCACTCCAGCAGATAATGTTTGTTCAGCAGGTTTCAATTAAGGGCTTTATTGCTTTTAAAGGCCAAGCTGGACTTTTTCCATGAGAGATGTTTTTATATCCTCTCTGTCCATAAGTTCATGCAATGACTTTATGCAGACAAAATGTGCATCTGCCTATATCCTTAGAAAGCTTTTATGATGAAATTGTGGGGGAAAAAAAAAAAAAAAAAAAAAGCCTTTACCTTGCCTTGGTTGAATTAGCAACTGTGTGTGTTGTGGGGGAGGCAGGCATTGCGGTTAGTGTTTGGATGAGAATTGGGATTTAAATGTTGTTGGAGGAATTATTATTTCTTTCTATTACAAGATTGTACATAATCACCCAGTTTCCATTTCCCTCCACATTGCACGCATTCAGGACCCGTTGCATACAGCTTATGGGAGACAAAAATTGGATAGAGACAGCTGGGGAGCACAAGTAATAACAAAACCACATTGGCAACACTATTGACAGAAGCCGTCAGCTACCACTTCCTTCTCAATTTTTCATAAGCATCACAGCAGAGAGGGGATTTGAAGAAACAGAGGTTGGAGTTCACCACCTTTTTAGTCTGCTTGAATGATTGAGGAAGGCTTTAAAAAGCCACCTCAGGCTTAATCTCGTAGCAGCCAATTCTCACAAACAGTGAGGTCCCTCTGCATGAAGAGCACACAAGCACACAGCTTCTGTGATGCCAGACCACCTGCAGATGCCACCTAAGAGAAAGCAATCAACAGCCCGGTTTTCACTGGGCTGTCCAAACAATCAATTTGCTCAAATCTTATCAGTTCTGTAAGGTGATTTTACCTATGGACAAGGAAATTTCTGCACAAATTCCTGTGAGCCTTTCACAACTCTGTGGAAAAAATTTTTACCCATCAGTGAAATTCCAGCATTTTAACTTCATAAAACAGAAAAATAAACTGTCTTTGAGGGAAGGTAAGCAGCACAGTATTACACAGTATTCTGAGTATTTAAATAAAATATTTGGACTCTTAGTTTGAATTCAGGCTTTTGACCTTTTCTTAATAAGCATGTTTTAATCCATTTGAATTTGAATGATATTTAATTTTTAATGCAGATTTTGTGTCATTTTGCCTTCTTAATAATCAGAAGGTCATGTGGTATCAAGTGAAACACCTTATGACAATTTAAATTGAGTGTATCACCATTATTAACTTTATCAGTCTGAAAGAATTAATTGAATTGTGAGTATCGCTCATAGATCATGATGTCTGCTTCTGAAAAATGCATTGGCTTTTAAATTGTCCTCCAACAGCCAGCCTCAGACTAGACAGGAGATACTAACGGAAATTTGTAGAAAGATGTCTTCTGAATTATGGGTGTTTGCATAGTAAAGGTGAGTCAGAAAAAGGCTATTCAAAGCCTGTTTTATAAAGGTCTTTTTGTTGTTGTTAAATCAAAAAAAAAAAAAAAAAAAAAAAGAAATTACTTGACTTACTATGAATTAACATAATTCACATATGAGATACACTTATTTTCTTTTTCTTTCTGCCTAGTTACTTCCATGTGAAACAGGACACTGATGAAACATATACTAACTACCACATGAATTTATAGATATGCGTTCCTGGTGCTACATTAATTTTTTCCCAAAATACAGTAAAATTGTTCAGCACATGAATGATTCCTGGAACAAGTTTATTTATTTATTTATTTATTTATTTATTTATTTATTTCTTATTTTTTATTTTTAAAAAAGAAGATCCATTTTAGAGAGATTCCTAAACTTTAATTGTGACTTGTTTCCTAAATCCTCTACATTGCCATGCAGGATGTATTATAAATCCGAATATATGTGCTCATCCTTAGGGATAGGGCCTTATTGTTATGTAATACCCACTCCCTCTCATAACAGTTTTCATTTAGGTTTGTCCATCTATTCAGGTTTCTACTTTCAAGACCAAAACAATTTCTGGGCAGCTTGGATTTAGTGTCCTATAACTGAAATTACTTTTCTTCTGACTCATGCTTATTCCCGGAGAGCATGCAAGAAAACAGTCATAACTTCTCTGATATTTATCACAGTAAACAAGCTACAATTTTCTAGTCTAATTAGACTTCCTATTCCCTGTATGTGTTTAACAGTCTGCTTTGCACTCGTTCACCCAGATTCACCTTTTGTAGCATGTTGGCCGAAGCCTTCCACATTATACCAGAGAAGGTCTCCTAGTGCCGTATGCAGTAGCTCCCCCACATACCTGTCTTAAAATCCAGATGCTGAATTTGCAGTTATTCAGTGATTTGTCATTCTGAAGACTGTACTCATCCCATGTGCTTTCCTAACATCCAACATACAGCAGTGTTCAGCTTTACAGGGTGTCTGTGGCTGGCCTGGCCAATCTATAACACTTTATCACTCTAAATTAAGTATGCCTTTAATGCTGAGAACCTGCCTTGTGTTTGAACAGTAGCCAAAAGTGTTGCTCTCTTTGCTCTTGTAAGGGTCCTTAACAGTGGTCTTTCTTTTAGCACCAATTGTTCATAGTTTAAGCCTGCTTAAAAAAACATCCTGATACCAGAAGGATTGAGGTTCTGGTGCTGTTTCCTAGATATATTATGCAGGATGTCACCGTAGTTACTAATATAAAGGTACATAAGATTGAGCATGTCAGTTTTGCTCACTGACTGTGAGCACATTCCAGTATCACCAGAAATAGTGATATGCATGAGGCAGAGGCCTCATAGATCATGTCTTATCTAACCATAACAAGACACTATATTTCTCATTTGTTCCTATGGTTATCCAATACTATTTTAAAATCCCCTCCTCTCAGCTGTAAAACTGTGCCAGCAAATCTGGCATTCCAACACAAGTTGCAAACGCAGCTTAAAAAAATTAGAATTTTTTTTTTTCTTTCAGACTTTTAGACACTTCACATGACATGTGCTTAGGACAGGCAATTCTCTAATACCTTGTTATTAAAAAGTCAAGAAATGAAGCAATAATGCTACTGGCATAGGAAGAGTATAAATTTCCAAAAGAAGAAGTCCAAAGAAAGTCATGAGATGTTAGGGATTAATATCAGCCTGATTTCAAGTATAAACAAACAAACAAACAAAAACAGGTTTTGGTTAATTTTAGCTAGTAGTGATGTAAATTAGCTCTTATAGGTTATTTGTGGTGAAAACTGTGTATGGTAGCCTAATTTTTAACTCCTAGTTTCATGAACAGTTCCTCAGCCCTATGGGCTTATCATGCACTGCATTCTCATTCAAAACCTCTCCATCTTAACAAATAACCATTATTGAGGATGTAAAATTAGAGGATAGCCATTGCGAAGTAGATCATCAGTGACGGTGTCAAGAGTCTGTCACAGGAGCGCAATTACTTTAGGATCCACCCAACCCACTTTGATTGTTTTATTTCAAATGTGCATAACCTGTGTTTAAAAATTTCCAGTTATGTTAGGTTTTTAATGTTTCAGTATGGCATTTAAGTGCAGGAATAAGACTAGGAGGGGCAAATATAATTTTGCATTATAGGAAGAAGATGTCAGAAACCATCTGGAGAAGGGTCTGTGCTTGTACTTCTAAGTGAAACACATAGCCGCGTGCTATTCCCGCAGGCCAAGTACCTACACTAAGCTATATTAGGCTATGTAACTTATGGCCCAAAGGGGTAATCCTGTGAGGCTCCTGTTGTCTAAGCCATCATTATTACTTTTTTTGCTTCCCCCCACCCCCAGTTCAAGATGTTGGACATCACACGAGGACATTGTTACGGCCTGTCAGACTGGAGTTGTTACAGCAGAAATGAAAGGATTGTGCTGTGTAACAGGGATGACACGTAGGGACGTTCATTTGTGAACCTTGTGGGATGCTGTCTGGGGAGTCTGTAGGGCAAAGGACATGCAATTGCACCCCCTCTGCCACCCACCTGGTGCTGCCTCCTGCACCATGCTTGGATATTAGCACTGGGAGCCTCAGCTTGCCCAAAGTGAATTCCCCGCTGGGAGTGTGCGAGCAGGGAGGCAGTGGGGATGGCTGCAGATCCTGTGCTTGAGCTTTCCTCCTGCCTTTATTTTGTTTAGCACTGGTGCAGCCAGGGAGTCTAGCTGGCTGTGTCTGAATGCAAAAATGCATAGTTATTTTAAAATACACAGTTAGTTTAAAAAAGACTACAGAGCACCAACCCCATAGCACTTATAAGTCACAAGCTCCAAGCTAATAACTCCCAACATCCTATAATTAATTAGAATAAAAAAAGCCTCAGAAATTACAATGTACCACAGAAAGAGAGCAGGAGAAATCAAGGTTGTCCTAACATATATATGGTGCAGCAGTGAGAATACTGATGTAATATTCTTTATTAAAGTAAATTGGGAAGTTTTAAAGAAAAAATTACTAAAGATATAATATAGGATCAAGTCGCAAGTTGCATAAAAATAGTATCATTTTTCTTCGTTATTGTATAAGATAGGAAAGGGCAGATAGGAAAAAGCAATCCAGAAACAGCATGTTCTTACCTGCATCAGGCAGAGAGCCAAATGAGGCACATCTCAAGATGGAAGCACCTTCACAGACCCTTCAGACCTTTCTGTCTCAATACTGGGCATGCAGAAAAAATTGCTTTTCTTACTAATTTCATGCATATTTAATCAACTAGCCAAAGCTATATTCATTCTGGTGCAAGCAATAGTAATTGCCTGAGGCATCAGTGGGGGGAGGAAGGCTTGCTCTAAGGCTGCTACTGCAGGAGTGCAGAGAAGTTAGCCAGGGGTGAAATAGTGTTTCCAGAAATGGAGGGCCCATAATTTTTCAGGCTTATGTCTTCTCTCCCTCTCCTTAGGTAAAAATATTTTGTCACTCGCTAGTAATACAGCCATGTATGCAATCCTAGATATCACCTGAAGAAAAAATAAAGAAAAACTAGAGAGAGAATTTTGTTAAATTTTATTTTCATTTTATTTCACTTTCTGTGCTGAAATTAATATTGTTCATTCAGTTAAGTTAATAAAAGTTCTCATATTCATGACACTTGCACATCATTTTTACTATTTTGAGGTAAATAACATACACATTTTCATATTACCAGAGGAAACAAGCTACACAGAGAAAACAGGATATGAGTGTTTCCCCAAGTAGTAATTTTACGCTATTTATTTTCCAGTTTGCAAAGATAGGAGGATTTATATTGCTCAATGAAATAAAGTTTAAACCACTTTTGTACACAAGACAAAATGAATTGTTGTATCATGGATGAAATATCATGTTTCTGTAAGTTAGATTCTAAAGAAAATTAATGCACTTCTCACTCAGAAGTCATTTCTTCAAAAATCCTAAAAAGCAAAGAACAGAGTAATCTGAAGAACAATAATAACAAAGCAAAACACAACAGCAACAAAACTGACAACCTGTGTGTGTGCTAGGTGAGGATGAATGTAGCTATGGACTGAATAGTAATTAAGCTGATGTCACAAAAGAGTTCTCAGTTACATCAGTTGCATTGGGCTCTACCTACATTCGCATTTTGGTCTGAAGCAGTAACAGTCTTGAAGCAAATCCCTGGTGGTTCCCACTTCTATGGTTTGGTTTCCAGAGCAGATTTTGGAGCATGTAAAGCAGGTTCCTTTGCAGGATGGAGTACCAGCACTCCCCTCACCTCTGCACCAGGAGAAGTCTGATCCCCATCAGGCAGGCATGGATCAGAGTCTATGGCTGAACCTCTGCACAAACTCAGGCTGGTTTCACAGACCAGGTTGTATCTATTCGGAAATGCAACAATGAGACAGAATGTAGAAACTGGGGCTTTAAGTGGGGAAAACCCACTGGTAGAAATCTCTAGTGAGCGAAAGGAAGGCAATTTATGGGGATTGTGGCAAATGCATGAAAGGTATTGTAGGCTGGTAAAATAAAGTAAAGTGAGTTGAATGAAAAACCACCATTATCTTCATGGAAGAAATGAGCTTCCTATTAAAAAAAAAAAAAAAAAAAGAAAGGAAAAAAAAAAGAGTAATAATTAATAAATGCTTTTACCATTTACATAACCCTGCAAAACCATCTGTCAACAAATTAAATAAAAATCTAACGGAGTGCTGCCATGTGGGCTAGTCTTTTTAAAGCTCTGGTGTTCTGCCTGAAGTTTGTTTCTAAAGCTCCCATTGCTCCTGTTAAAACAGGAACATAAACTCTGTGCATGTATGTTCCAGCCTCCCCCTCCTGCCCTCTTAGCCCAAAGAACGTTTCCACTTCTGCTGGTTTGTAAATCTGACAAGCATTTTTTTTTTTTTCCAAGTAGAAGCTGGTTATTGAATTTGACCCAGTTTTGCAAATACTTTTAAAACAGCTGAAATCACACTTCAGCACAAGAAGGAAAAAAAAAAAAAAAGAGAAAAAAAGGAAAAAAAATGGAACAGTAGATTTACATATTTCATAGCACTATTTTGTAATGTTTCTTAAGAAATTCATTATTTAATATGTCTCTTTAATCCATAACAGGATTAAAAATAATTATTTTCCTATTTTATGCTTTTCACTGAGGCTGATTCAGTACATATCCCATTGTTTGTGTAGTCTTGCATTATTTAGTAAAATCCTCAGATATTGAACAGCTGTCTGCTGGTTTTGACCTGCAACAGTAGAATAACAGTATTACAAAGACAACAGATTTTGGCAGCTGTAAACTGGGTACAGCTGAACTATGATATTTGCAATTAATATGTTACAAAATCACATCTGCTTGTTTTCATTTCTTAATGTTTTTCAAGCAGAATCTGCAAAAAAAATATGAAAATTTTGGAGATGCATATGCAGTTATAAGGTTGCATTTCTTTGCATGATACATTTCATATCCATATTTAAGCCTGGATTCCTATAATGGTGTGTAGATTGTCTGTGTGAGTTTAAGAATTAGTCAGCAGTCAATGCTGTCTTATCAGCAAATTCTGTCTTAATTGTAAAAGTACAAAGCATGCATTAAATTTTGACTTTCTCCAGTAAATGTATATTATATATATGATTTTGTCAAATGGCATTTGTCACTGTTGTTTCAATTGCAATAATTATGTTATTGAATGTCATAAGCAGAGTCCAGATGCAGTTAGATTAATCTAATGGTGTTTTATGCATATGAATCTATTGACTTAAATTCAGTTCACTAATGAAATCTAAAATGCCGTTTGTCTTAATAAGGTTGGTTGATGGTCATTCCCTCAGTGAAGGGAAGCTGGGGGAAGAGAGGTTAGAGTAGAAACTGGAAGACAGCGACTTGAGGAGACTTCGCCAGCTGCAGAGACAAACAAGGCTTACTTTATTATTGCCTTAATAAAAGCTATTGAGTTCTGAGTACATAGTAGCTTCTTGGCACCTCGCACTCTGCATGCATGGAACATCCGATTCTCCCGTTAAGTGGTCTGCTCAGTTATACTTGATTTCTCCAGCCCATTTTTCATTACTTTCCAACGAGACTACAGTCTGACAGAACAAATTTCTAAGCAACCACCATAAAACTCTTCCTAAAAGAAAAATAAAATAAAAAAAAATCCAAATTCTGTGGCCCAATCCTGCCAGTCCTGAGCAGCCTTAATTCCCATGCAGCTCAGCAGGAAAGGGGTGTACTTGTCTCATTGCAGGAACAGACAAGAGTTTATGTGAGCAGGCTGGGGTTTACCACTGCAGACCCTAGTGCCTCTTGCTGTAAATTGGATTTGTGCTTAGCTCCAGAAGCTAAAAAATCTGCAAGATCAATTTTTCTATTTCTTTTTGTTTACCTTCTAAGGAAGATTTTGCATTAGCTACGCTGTATTCACCTTGGTCAAAACTATATACCTTTACCAGAATCATAAGGTCTTCAGACTTTTTGTACTGTGTTGGTATATTGTTTAGCACTTATCAGGGTCTTGGGACCTCCAGTATGATACATTTCCAACCGGGAAACTTAACCACAACAGCCATTCTAATGAGATTAAAAATGATGATTTGTGGTAATATATATATATATAAGTTGTTTTTTAAATAATATTTTAGAAAAAAAATATGGAAAACATTGAATTTTGTGTAGCTTGTGTAGTATAAAAGTGAAAACATTAGTGTACTACACAAAATATTCAAAATTGTTCTCATGAATTATTTCTTCACTCTGCTTCACAAATGAAAAATATACAAGCTGTGCTTATATAACAGTCATTCAGGGAAAGCTATGCAGTACTTGATCTATATTCTTGAAGAAGGGTGATGAATATTCATTACACTTGAAAATGGCCGGTCTAGAAAGAGGTGATGAAGAGTTAGCAGTCCTGAAACAAAAGATAATACTCTGATGCTCTGAACTTAGCCTGCAGGTCTTGGCTAAGAATTTTTGGTTAACAGTTTTTGGTTTTTAACTGAGATTGATTGTAGCTATTGAGCAGAACAGGGACTTTTGCTGTTGTTCTTAAATGTGAAAGAGTGATTCTGCAAGTTGCCAAGTGCTCTCTAGCTTTCACACCACAAAGCACATGCTTTGGTCTTTGAATGTCTTCCCTCAAGCCGTCCAGTGGTCTTTGTGCTGGGAATTAAGCAGATGAAGAAGAATTTTGTTGGAGAGAGATATGAATAAAGTTCTCTAAAAATCATAGCACTAACATTTCTTTGTAAAGTTAGTATACTAGAATAGGCTTGTTTCATTTACTTCACTGCCTTAGGATGCTTGATGGAATAACTAGATTCTTTAACTTCAATTAGTCAAGGATGGACTTGACTAATTGGTGGTTCCCAGTTACTAACACAAAGCAGAGCAAGTGACTTAAAGTATCTAACTCTGTAGACCGCTTTTTCGTCAGTGTTCAGGTTGGAAATACCTCGTAAAAGATGCTTTCTCAAGTAGTTCTCATTTTATATTGAAGATGTATGTTAGGCTGAAGATACTTGGGTCTACCTGCTATTTATCCATAGTCTTTTGCTGAAAATGTTTCAATGTATGTTATTTTACAAGTTTAATTGTTTATTTGAATGGAAAATGGCCAGTGAAATTAACTTCAAGATATACTATTTGAGAATATAGTAAATGAATGCTTTTGTGTCTGATGTATTCACAGGCAAATAAATTATGTGTATGTCTTAATACTTTTTAAATTTGTGTTCAATTAGGATTTTTTTTAAGACTTTTTTTTTAACCTTAGTTTTTGTTTAATTTCATTAGATATTGAGATGATTCAGGTGATGAAGAAACAACATCTAACATGAAAGAACAATACACAGTGTTGTAGTTAGTCAATTCTACACAAAATGGTAATGTGAGAGCATACTCTTCTGGCACAATCTGTGTTCACTCAAACTGTGGCTGAAATTTTTAGATGGGAAAGAGAGCCTGATTTTGCTTCTTATACTCATTTATGGTATGTGAGTGTATCAGACTTTTGAACAGTAGTGAAGGGAAATACTGGTTATGAACTAAGAAACCTGAACAGTTTGGCTTTATTTGAAAATTTCTCAGTTGTGAATAATCCATATTAACTTTACACATAGGGCAAAAGACTTTATTTTGCCTCTGCTGGACCCTTTAAGAAAATCTACTTTGTTCTATGTCATTTAAGACATGAACAGGATGCCTTTATTTAAATACCACTGGAATCTTTCTTTTTATGTATTTTGTATGGTAGAAAGTTTGTTTTCTGTTGCAGATATTGTTATATAAGCAGCATTAAAATCTGTAAGGACACTTGCAATTCATTCTTCATGCTGGTTTAACATCTCTACACTGCAACAGTTTGCAATACAGGCACATCTTCCAGATGTACCTGTATTTGCTATTGCATTTTCTATGTAGATATATTTCTTTACAGAGAGATTGTGAGGCATCAAAACAAAGCAATTGAGGTCAAAATTGAAGGTGAAGAATCCAGGAACAGTAGAACAGTTGGATGAAGACCATGACGTAGAGAAAATGGTAGCCACAAGCAATGCAGCTGTCTGAGCTGGAGGAACACCAGGCTCACTCTTCCTCCTACCCCAGCAGAATCATCCATAGGAATTCCTTGGAGTTCTTCCTTAGCATGGCTGGTGATTTTGGAAACAGATAAGAGATATTCTAACTAAAACAAATGACAGTATCTGTTACATGTAGTCTATTTATAGTTTAGGAAAATATGTACATCTTTTTTAAAAACACTGTTGAAAAACAGTGAAGACCATTGTTCCTAACATATGTATATCAGCTTAACTTTCCTGTGTTGGCTTGGAGCCAATTTTATGAGTTTTTAATGAAGTTGCCAAATTCATCAGGTTCTCTGATGTAACTGAAGTTATTCATGTGGATAAGTGGTTATAGGGCCAAGGCCTACTACTTTTACAAACTAAGGCCTTCCAAAAGAAATTAAATCGCTTGACTAGCAGACACAGTACCTCCAGTGTGAGAGCTTTAGTGGTTACCTAAGTACAGTGGCTGAAGATATTTAATAATTGATGACATTTAGTAAATGAAAAAATGTCATTTATTTCCATGAAACACAAATCAGCAGGAGTACAATATTGGGCTTTTATATTCAGTGAACTTCTGTTTAGCCTGCATCAATATTAAAAAAAAAAAAAAAAAAAAAAAAAAAGAGGGAGAAAGAGAAAGAAAAAGGAAAACAAAACAAAAGAAAGATAGCTGTTCCTTCCTTCCAATGATTTATTTTAACTGGGATGCAAACATTAATGTAACAGCGTGGAAGAGTTCTACTTATTATTATCATTATTATTATTTTTTAATTGTAAGCTGAGTTCCCAAAGTGACTTAATTAAAATTCACTAGAATTTAAGTTTCCTTCATGTAGGCCTAAATTTGTAATGCTGAGAGTGAAAGATATTTGAAGATGAGGACCATGTTTTTATATAGAGACTGGTGTAGAAGAACTTCATGCACTAACAATGCAGACAATAATATTTGACAAAGGAGAGCTTTTCTGTGTATGTTTTTATGTATGTATATTTTTTATGTATGTTTTTATATTATTGTTTTATTATTGATAGTTATTGAAAATAGGAAAAGTTACCATTTCAAAAATTAAGCACATTTGTATTTAATAACTGAGATGCTCAAGCATTCAAGCATGCTCATTTAAAATTTCACACAAGGAAAATGCAAGGGATCTTAACAATTATTTATGTAGTATTTTTACTCTACAGCACATGTTTGCAGCTGAGTTATCAATGAAAATTTGTAGCCAAAAAGCAGAACAGGTCAAATATCTATGTTATAGCAGAGAAATTAGAGTAACATACACCAAAGTAATAATGAATCATGATGCCTCATTGGTTCCAACTTCATTATGTTGCTGTTTAGCAATGTTTCCTGTCCAGAAATATGCTTATTTATCCTATTTAAAGTTCACATAAAATATGATCAATAGTTAGCAATTTATTTACTATAGCATTCTTAGGCAATATGGGGCTCGAGTCTTATCTTTCTTAAAAAGACATACAATCACATGATTTTTAAAAGGTACTTTATAAATGATATTGAAGTATGTTATCTCACATTTTACAAAATGCTAATTGATTTTTAAGAGAAATGTCTCTATTATTCCCACTCTTGGAAATTCTTTGAAACATTACAGGGTAGAGTCTTTCATATATTTTGCTGCAAGCATATAGAGCTAAACAATCATGAATACCAAGCTGAAGTATCATGAAATTGATTCCAAAAAGGGCTGGAAAGAGGGAAACTTGTCCTTTGTTAATGGCCTTGCTCTGGAGAGATTCTTTAACTGGAACTTACAACATAGTTTGTCAGGACTTATGTAATCTCCTGTTCTTTGACCACCATGTACATTTTGAATAAATTTCTGGGACAAAGATGATCTCTCACTTCTTACTGGAAAATGCCAAAAGAACGTAGCTAATATTCCTGGTTATTAATTTCTTAGAAGTAGTGTAAATTATAGCAGGAATTTATTCCCCAAACTAATAAGATAATGTTTTCCTGTGGCGTTCATAAATTTTAGAAAAGGTGGTTAAATTGATCACATAAGAAATAATAAAAAAACTAATAATAATAGAACCAACCAACCAACCAACCAACCAACAACAACAACAAAACAAACAGAAAAACT
Source organism: Cygnus olor (assembly GCF_009769625.2). NCBI lineage: Eukaryota > Metazoa > Chordata > Aves > Anseriformes > Anatidae > Cygnus > Cygnus olor. The sequence continues at coordinate 123,335,531 of NC_049169.1, read as the reverse complement.
GAGGTCCTTTTCCCAGTGTTAAGCACCAACAGTTACAGGATGATTTTTAGGAGCTGCCCAGCTAGGTAATGTGGGAGTAATTCCTCAACCCTGTCTTGTGCTGCCCCTCTCTCCCCCCCCCCGCCCCCCCAACATTTTTAGAATTATTTTCCAGTAGATAACACAGATTTTCCCTGCTCTCCACCCCCCTTGATGATTGTTTAATTTATTTTTGATGAATTGTTTAGTATTTTAGTTGCAGAAGTACTAATAGAAGTGGGATGGCATGCTAGGCAGTTTACATTCGCAGAATTAGTCTCCAATTCAGGGAGCTTACAAATAGAGATGATTGAAGGTTTTTGAAGGACAGATTAAACAAACAAACAAACAAAACATGCAAATGCACCAAAATATTAAAAACAAAAACAACAACAACAAAAACAAAAAAAAAAAACAGTATTAATTATGCTGAAACAATTTTTAGGAATGTCAGGAGACAGTATTGAAAATTCAGAGGAACCAAAATTAAAATTACTAAAAATCTCAAGAAGTGGAAAATGTTTTTGAACTTCCTACAGTACTTTCATTATTTTTCAAATAACTTTCTATTATTTATGTAGTGGCAGTATTAGACTAGTATATTCTATGATGAATTATATATAACAATTATCTTACTAACTCTATCATCAAGTTGGAGAACAATAGGAGAGTTAATCTTGTAACTGTTTTCTGATATTGATGCCTTTAAGGAAAAATGAATTAAGGTGGAACTTTTCTAACCATCCAATTGTAGGGATTGTTTACTTAGCCACACAGCAAGGTAAACAGATTCACCCATTAAATTATTAATGTTTTCTTTTGTGGACCAAAAATTATTTGGGGTGTTATACTGATGGCAGATGAAAAAATGAGAGGATGTATTTTCAGCCCTTTTCTGGGCATGTGTATTTGTAGAAATTAATGATTAAGTACTTATTGATCATAACAGTTAGTTGTTACACACATTCAGCTATTGTGATTATTTTGACCAAAACAGCCCACTGGAGAGCATTGATTACTTATTTCAATATCTTAGTGGTGCACATACTTTTACCCTATGTGTTTTTTTTTTTTTTTTTTTTTTTTTTCTTGCCTCTCTAAAAACAGTTTTCAATGTATTTTGAACTTTCTAATTATTTCCCTTAGGAAAATTATGTATTTTTCCATACCTGAACATGTCAGTTGCCAATATTGGACTATTGTCCATCAGGTAAAACTTTTGTTTCAACATATGGTAACCTTTTCCTGTCTTCCATCCTGTGGGTAATTCTGATTTCAAAAATCAGAATGCCCTGATTGATACAATTTTAAAAAGAAGAAATGCTAATATAGGGATGCCAGTTTTTTGGCGCAATTTCTACAGCTTGCATTAAGGAATAAGACTTCATATATGTATCAGACGCAAGTGCTGTGTGTGCAGAAGAGCCAATGGACCACACGCTTCTGCACGGAAGGGCATTTCTCCAAGGATCCCCACAGCTCAGTGAACATCTTAGAGGATTCCTTTCTGCCAATGCCACTGTCACTTTCATGGACATTAGGGCTTCAACATGACACATTTTTACAACTGTAGGTAAGAACTCCACTTTGAGAGATGTCAAGGATAATGTTTTTGATCTCTATTGATCAGTGTTTCTCTAGCAGAAAGGCTTATTTTCATGTATCCGCCTAAAAGAGTTAAGGCTATGATCCAGCAAAGTGTATGCTTAATTTTCTCAGCATTCTGAATCAATATCAGTATATATGTTTAGAAAGGTATAGATATGGATAAAGTAAAATAAAAAATATTTATGTATACACATTGATTGAAGAGACAAAATAGAGATAATATTTAAGGAAAAGGTAACACCCTATTTTATTTTTTATTATTATTATTTTTATTTTTTTTCCAAGTAGCAACATTTTCTGTTCTTGTACAGACAAGTTGGAAGATCGGAAAATAAATTTATATATATATTTTTTTCCTTTGTAAACCAGGATTATGCTCAGGAATGTACCAAACTGATCATTCTTGATTGCTAACTGCCCTGGCTGGGATCTTCTGCTGTAAGGAAGAACTACTTAGAAAGTAGAGAAATTTCATCAGTGTATAACTTTTCCAGAATTCTTTAAGCCAAATCAGTTTAGTCTTACTCTTAAATGCTAGATCAAACTGTATTTGCTGTGCAAGCTTAAGATCTCCTGTCTACATGCATTTATCTCCTAAATCTGTCAGGCATCTGATACTACAAGTATCACACTGACAATGGTGAAGACAGTAGTAACAGTAATTTTGTCCTAATAAACACTCTTTTCTTACCGAGAATATAGGAACAGCCATATTTTCCTTCTCGTTGAGAAGGAGATGTTTTCCTAGGGAAGTATTTTAACCTTCCTTACATACATGCTGTACAAAAACTGATTCTTATAAAACGGGCCTATCATGTGTTTATGCATGTCACCTCTGCTGACTTCTCTGAGACAGGTTCTGACTCCTTTTACTTCTATTGGCAATATGGACTCAATGCAGTGCAGGCAAAACCTTCAATGCAGGTTCTATTCTAGTCCTCTGAAATTATCTTCTGGATAAATGCTATTACAAAACCTTTAGAAGATGGTGAGTAGGGAAAGTTAAAATATGGATTAGGGTGATGTGGATGAAAGGAACAGCTAGGTTCTCAGATTTGGAAATGTATATTCAGGTCTATAAATTCAAAAAGACACATCTCTAGTTTAAATTAAAGAGTTTTTGACATGGAAATAATTGTTAGGAAAACAGTCATTATATAACACAATTTTAATCACTTTTCAGACTAGAGATACACTGAATTGCAAATACAAGCCACTATGACCTGATTACACAACACTAGAGGAAGAAAAAGGTAAACTACATCTAAACTGATTAGGATATTTATTTAATTCCACACCTATTACTTTCTGTACATAGTTCAAAGGTTTGAGGTAATGGTGACTCATTTATATTCTTCATTTGATTTTACATTTGTTAACTTATTTTTAAAACTTTTAAAGTTCAGCTTGTCAGCTTTCTATCTGTCCTGGTTTCAGTTAGGACAGAGGTAATTTTCCTCCTAGTAACTGGTAGGGTGCTATGTTTTGGATTAGGATGAGAAGAGCGCTGATAACATGCTGATGTTTTAATTGTTGCAGAGCAGTGCTTACACCAAGCCAAGGACTTTTCAGCTTCTCGCTCTGTCCTGTTAGCGAGCAGGCTAGGGGTGCAGCAGGAGCTGGGAGGGGACAGACCCAGGACAGCTGACCCAAACTGGCCAAAGGGGTATTCCATACCATCTGACGTCATGCTGAACAATATATAGGGGTGGCTAGCCGTGGGGGGGGGGGGGGGGGGGGGGGGGGGGGGGGGGGGCGGCTGCTCAGGGATAGGCTGGGCATCGGTCAACGGGTGGTGAGCAATTGCATTGTGCATCACTTATTTCGTACACATTATTATTATTAATACTATTATCATTATTATTATTATTATTATTATTATTATTATTATTATTATTATTATTATTTTCCTGTCTTAATAAACTGTCTTTATCTCAATTCACAGGCTTCACTTTCCCGTTTCTCTCCCCCATCCCGGAGAGGGAGGGGGGAGGGTGAGCGAACGGCTGTGTGGTGTTTAGCTGCCAGCCGGGCTAAACCACAACACTGTCAAAAGAAACAACTATGAAGACACCTCTTAGTCCCCCTTTCAGAGTTATTTAAAACAAAAATTTCTCTACATTTCTTGCAAGATATACAATTTACAAATTTGCTGGCTAAGGTTCTAATATTGTCTTTTAACTTTTACCCTTTACTGAATAAAATACAAGTTCTGAATGGACAAATTATCTTTGCATTCCCAGTTACTTCCTGCAGTAATTTCCATTGATTGGAGTGCATGTGCTTGTGAGAACGGAGATGATCAAGTGCACTGACTCAACAAAACACTCATTATACTAGCAGATGCTTTTATTATCACATAGCAAGAGGAGCGTTATGGACCATTTATCTCCTTATATTTATCTCCCAGAAGGATTTTCCAGTGTACTTACAATCCCAGAAATGGATGCTCTATTACATGTTCAAAGAAGTTCCTGACAAGAGCTGGGGAAGTGTAAGCTCCATGTACACATTCTTTATGAATGTACTGAAATTTCAGCATTCATTTTAAGAGGTAATTCTTATGGGAAAGCAACCAAACTCACAAAAAGAAAAAAAAATCTCTCATGATAAATAATACAGTATCTAATTATTGCTGTTTTTTCTTCTGGAAAGATATGACAGTAACATTCATCATTTTTCATCTTTCACTGTATGGACACAAATCACACCAACTATTTGAATACTACCCCAGAGAGGTTCTTCCTGTGTTTTCCTTAAGTCTACCCTTAATGAAGGGTGTTGTTTTTTCCCCCACATATATTATTCTCTTTCACTAAGTGTTTGGTACAAACTGACTGTTAATTTATCAAGTACATGTAACGGATGTTGCATATTTGAGTGAACTGAATTTGAGTTCAGCATATTAGCTGAACTTCTAAAGTTTGTGTTTATTCATTCACATCTTTGGGAAAGCCATTGCCAATATTTACCAAAAGCCTTTCAGACCTGCCGATTAGCATGGGAATATCACCAGATTGCTAATGGATTCCATTTCTCTCTGTCTAGTTAAAAATTGAGAAATGTACACCTCTGGTATTTTGTACTTCTGGTTGCAGCTAAAGCAAGAAGCACAGAATATTTTTAAAAGTAGACTGTTTCCCGATGAATGCTAAAAAGCGCACAAACATTTGGATCAAAGAGATATTGCTTGAGTCAAGAGATATAACGTTAAATGTCTATTCCACTTTTCCATCTAATAGGATATTTTTTACTTTGTCACACATAAGCTTTTAAATGTTTACTCATGATTCTTACTATCCTGGATTTAATTCAGTTTTCTTAGTACAAGCATAAGAAATCCCCTCACATTAAACTAAAGACAGGGAGAAAGCTAGATTTCCACATCTGTTAGAGAATTTATAGAAGTCATTAGAGCTGTAATAATATGTAATTATATAGTACTGACTGCAGTCAGAATCAAGACTAGTAAATGTTGGTACACTAGCAGCATTAAAAAAATATATATATTTTTTAGTTTGTTTGTTCATTTATGCTTATCAAACAAGTCAGCCAGCCACGGATGGATGTAACAACAGAGGAGCTTTTGTGTAAAAGCTCCATTTTTGCAGACTAACCAAACAACTTTTTCATGTCACTGTTTAGCTTGTAAACGAGTGTGTGGTTTCTAATATTTGTTAGAAATTAAAGCAAATTCAAAATAACAGTATGAAAGATACCTTTCAGAATGTTTAACCAGGAAGTAAAAGGAGCTCTGCCTTCTTGATCTATGAGAATGATCTGTTGGATTTATGTACTCAGTCTCTTCTCACAAATGTGAAGGACATTTTTGTCTAACACTTCAGTTGTTTAAAACACTTCAAAGTGAGCTTAGATTGGCTGCTTGCAAGAGATGAGGAAACAGTTATTTTCTTTCTACATGTGACTTGGGGGCTTTGGCTTTTTCCTGCTTGTGTCTGAGCTTAATATTGCAGATATACATACGAAGCCTAGCAGCAGAGCAGTGATTGCATAGCACCACTCAGAGGGCAAGTATATTTCCATTTCTTTTACATGCATCATTTAGTGTTTGATGCAGCGATTTTGCATGTCCTTTAGGTAATCAAGGTCTACAGAGATAATGGAAGAAAGAAGGAAATAAATAAAATAAATTAAAAAAAAAAAAAAAAAGGAAGGAGACAAAGAAGGGAAAGCAAGCAAGCAAGAAAATGAAAGAAGTTTCATCAAGTAAAGTAATTGTTGGAACGTTGAGCATCAATGACATTGTTATTCTATCACTCTCCTGCACACATGTCAAGATACCATGTATCCTCAAGGCATGGCATGTGTGTGTTGTACTACAAAGGGGACAGAAAACAACAGCACAAAATTACATGCAATCCTTGGTAATTCCAGCTTCTTCTGGATGTATAGGATAGGATTTCTGAAACAGTGAAAAGCTGCTGGAGGAAGTATCAAAGTCAGGTCAGATCTGCAGCAGCCTTTCAACGCCCTAAAACTGAGAGGCATTGCCTGGGGAATGACTGAAACAACAGTGTCCACATTCCTTGCAATAGTCTGTCTTGAAAATTCATTTTAAGTTCCCACTGTAACTTTATAGTATTTTCTAATAGGAAGATGACTCTAGTATGCCATCACCAGCCCCGTAATCAAGCACAAATCTCTTCTGGACTGAGCAAATCAAGGCAGAGTATAGAAAAATACAAAGTGGGCATTATTACTCTGAACATTGCATTATTTTTAATTGTCATTGTGTTTTGTTTTACATCTCTGAAAGAATCCTTGAAGCTTAATTTCCATTTCTCCCATCTCCCTCCAGCCCTTTTATATTTTCCCATGCATGCTGAAGTCTAATAAATATTTCTGATTTCTTATTCATTTTGGAATAAATCTACTATGAGCTCTATAGGCATGTTAGACCCCTTAATGCAACATTACATGCTTCTAAACTTTTCATGACATTAACATAATTATTATAGTTTGGAAATAATATGACAGTTTGTAAGTAACAAAAGCCATTGAAACTTATGTTTCTGACACTGAAGTCCAGTGTCACAATCCCCAAACTAGACAGTCCGCTTCACCCAAACTACACAGTCCTCTTCACTGTAGAGAAGACATATTCAGTAGTAATGAATCACAGAATCACAGACCAGTTGAGGTTGGCAGCGGCCTCTGAAAGTCACCTAACCCAACACCACTGTTGAAGGGCCACCTAGAACAAGATGCCCAGGACCATGTCCAAACAGGTTTTTAAGGTCTCCTGGGAAGGAGAATCCAGAACCTCTGAGCAATTGTGCCAGTGTTCAGTCATCCTCATATGGAAAAAGCTTTTCCTTATGTTCAGACAGAAGTTCCTGTGTTTCATTTTCTACCCATTGCAAGCCCCTTAATGAGGGATCATGACTCACGCAGACACAAACATTAAGGAGATGTAGATGATGAATTCCTACATGTTGTGGTTCAGGCACTCATAGGGAAAGAACAATTCAAATACCTTCTGCATGGGTAAAAGACAATGCGCTGTGGAGCAAGTGGCTGAATTTGGTCAGCACCATCCTAAATGGTTGCTTGCATAGCAGGATATTCTGGGTAATAACTCATTAGTATTATCCAATAAATTTAATCTCCATTGGATCAAACACTTAAATATTGCTTGTAGCAAGAACTGGAATTCGGGGCTTCTAGATGTGTACCGCAACTTAAAAATGGTTACTTTCACTATTTGTCAAGCACAGTGGATCAAATATTGAACATTTCAATTGATAAGAGAGTATTTCAGGGGCAAACAGTCAAAATACATTAATAGATTGGTGGTTAAACCACTAACATGGCAGGAGAGTGATGTAAACTCCAAATTTGTATTCCAGTGTAATCAGAGATGGGATCTAAACATGGTTCTCTCCAGGTTTTAACTGCAGCTTTCGTATTTCATCTTTAATATCTTACCTAGGTTGTGACCCTTAAATACAACAGCAGACTAAGAATGCTACCTTCCTCTTGCCTTTTTCTACCTGCAAGGTTTAAGTTTCAGAAAGTATCTTCTACAATCTGTGAAGAACCTTGTCATTTAAATCAGGTGTACAACTTCTGCTAGGCAGCAGGCTGCCAAATGTCATCATTTGCAATTACAGAATATCTTTGTTGACTAGCCTCTATATCTGATTTTGTTATGCCTTTTGATATGTCACTCTCTGAAGATAATTACCTTCTTTCTGAGTATATGGTGCTAAAACACTTTCCAGCTCTTTACACCTTCCAGCTCTTATCAGCCAGTCTCCTGGTACCAGCTCTGACTTCAAGAACAACGTATTTGCTAGGTGGAATGTAGTGTGTGCCTTGCTTAGTCCCCCTTATATAGAGAGTGTGATAATATTGCAGCAATATTATTGAGTTGATCATGTATATGGGTAAACTTTTATGTAAATATTATGGCCTTTTTTTTGGAGTTGTCAGAACCGTACAATGTTGGTGATATGGTAATGTATTAAGTATACAGAATCTATCAATTAATGAAACCACATTCTTTCATTTACAAATAATTTCTAGTATTGTGATGCCAAATTAGGGGGACACCTGATATTCACAATGCTCTATTTTAGACTTTTCAGATTAAGCAATATATGCTATTATGACAGGAATATGTACCACTATGTTAGCTTTTTGAAAACGTTTAATTAAGTCTAGTGATTAAAATGGTGATTAAAAGCTTGCTAGTCAGACTTCTTCCCTTTCCTGTGCTCCCCAGTATAGCCTGTTAAAAGCCAGCTGAAGAAAAGATAGTATGTATGGGATTCTACTCCAGGTTTACGTAGGTTGAAAGTCTGTGCTTCCAGTGTAGTCAGAAAAGATCTAGTCAGCACATTTGGTGCCAACTGGAGAGCAAATCAGTGCTCAGATGGAACTGTCTGCTTCTGGGAGAGCTGAAAACAGATCTGCAGCTGGTCAGAACCTCAAGAATTGTCCTGTAAAGGCAGGGAAAGAAAAAAAGTGACTGATGAGAGGAGGTTTGCTAAGCAAAGAAAATAAGATGCAGGAATCACAAAATGATTCTCTACAGCTTAATACATGCTACCTGGCTAGGGATCTGGAGAAAGTGGCCCTTATTGACACAGTTGTGTATTAACAAAACTACAGTAATATACTTCAGTTCAAAATCAGATCAAAATCAGAAACTCAGAGAACATATTCCTACATAGAAAAATAAATCAAGCTGAAAGCCTTGCTAGCCTATTCCTTTCAGAACACTCAGAAATACCTTTTTTTTTTTTTTTTTTTTTTGTTGTTCTCAAAACTCGTTGATGTACTGGGATTCTCTGAGGACAAGGGCTCTGAAATAAAGGGCTCTAAAATAAAGTACCCTTTCCTTACCACCATTTAATATTTTGACGAGAAATATGTTATAATCACAAATGTGGAAATGGTTTTACCAGATCTGTTAATGTGATGTGATATCCATAGAAAAAGATGATAACTTTTATTCCGTATAAACATTGCCTCATGTAGCCTAGGTTGAAGTAAAGGAGCTATACATTGATGACAAGCTTAAGTGTGAGGTGAAAAAAAGTAGAAAAAATATAATGTTATTTATTCTTCACCTACGAAACCTACTCCATGGTCTTATTAATGTCTACAGTGCAAACTAGAGAAAGTGGGAGGAACAAAAGAGCTATTTAATTTGTTTTGACTGAAGACACTGCTTGAAATTATTTAATTTGATCCAACTTGTCTAGGTAGTAGTAGAAACAAATGAAAGATGCTAAGAAAAGGTTCATAATGCTTCACTTCAGATTAAACAGTGAAAGACATTTATTTCTTCCTCTAAATATGGCTACCTCGGAGATATAAAAAAGGAGTTAGAAAAAAAAAAGCTTAAATTAAATATTTTGAGACAAATTCTGTCTTTTCCCTGAAAATATTTTTTATAGAATTTAATGTGAAACAGTCTCAAGAAATGTTCTAGCTTTTGGGTTATATGTTAAATAATTAATAAATAATTGTAATTCATGGAGATCTGAATATTGAAGCCCACCTTAGAGCTAACAGACTGACCCAGTTTGGTAGGTCAAGCTTTTCATTCAACCCAGTACCAACCATGGACACTATCTATAGCTGAATTTATAATACTGAGAAATTATCAGTAATCTCTAGACCGAGAGTAAGGCCACTAGAAGTTATAAACATACACTGAACTTTGTATTTCAGTTTCAATCTCCTTTGATAAACATTATCTAACCCCCAATCTATTGGGGGTTATTTGCTTACCACCTCCCCCCCCCCCCCCCCCCAAAAAAAAATCTTGCTATTGTCTTTACTGCTGAGGAGCCATGTTGTAGTATTTTCTATTGGAACTGTGGGGTATATTTTTGTTTGTTTATTTATTTATTTATTTAGCATGTAAAATGAAAAATATGCCAGGCCCCTATTTGAAAAAAAAATGCCTTTGGGCTTATTTGAAAACTAGATTAGGAAAACAAATATGGATGGGTTATTTTGTAAGGTACTCGTTGAAGTTACTCAAGAATTGCAATGGTTTTGGAAGGCATTTTTTGCTTCATGTAACTGGACTTATATTTATCATGCAATCTATCTATGCCCTCAGACAGTATTTTTTTTTAACCTGGAAGAGAAACTTTGATTAAAAACCAAGGTCCAATACTTAATTTTACACTTTTTATAGAAATTTCAACAGGATAAACATAAATTATTTATTTTTATTTCAGTGGTGTTGCTATCCTGACAGGTGAATAAGTTCAGCAAGGAAAAAGTTGAACTTTCCAGTGCTTAAAGGATGGGAAACATTCTCAGGACTTAATGGAAAAGGGACAGAAAGATTCAGTAGGTGGCAGTCTTTCCTTTGAATGTTTTCAGTACCAAAATCTCTTCTTAAGTTGCTTCTGAAAGCTGTTGTCTTTTAATAGGACCTTAAAATAAAGAGATGCCCTCAAGTGGTTATTACAGATTGTATGGGATGCTTTAGAAGAACAGTGCTTGCCTTAACCAATTTTTATGTCAGAAAATTATATTCTATTGGCTTTCATTTCCTCAGTTATGTCAATTGGGTATCATTCCTTTCCCAAAATCTAGAGAATTTTTGTGCTCTTTGGAACAATGGCATTATCTCTCAATGAAGTTGTTGCAATGTTGCAATGAATTTAAGCACATTCAGGTCCTCTTACCTTGCAATACTGTAGTTATAAGACTGTTTACTAGCTGGTTTAGGATCACAGAACAATGAGTGGATTACAAATGCACAGTATTTTTTGTCTGGGCAGGATTTGCACACTTGTTTCAACTTTTTTTTTTTTTTTTTTTTTTTTAAGGAAAAAGAAATGTTTTTAACCTCAAAGTAGTGAACTTACATTTTAAGAGAGAAGAAGTGTTTGCCCATTTCACAGTCCCAAACACTTTATCAAATATTTGTATGCTTATTTAACAAAAAAAAGATGTAAATGACAATATCAGTATAAAAGACAGAATATTTGGGACTAGTCAAATCAAGCACACAAACCTCTAGTATCATCAATACTAGCAGATACATATGTTCTTATAAATTAATGCACATTTGTGCACATGCATCTTTGAGATAATATCAGTTAAGCTAAGTTCTGGTATCTTGTATCTGTTCATCTCTTTTGTAGTGAACTATATATGTTTCTCTCCAAAAGTGGGGCATTATTTTCAACACTGAATAATTTGTTTAGTCATATTTGTAGTTATTAATGAAAAATCTTGGTTTCATAATATCATTTCATTAGGCAATGTGTGTTGTATTTTAATACTCCTTGCTTTCTACTCTTCCTCTTCCTCCCTCAATAAACAAATGAAGAAATAATTTTATTATTGTATACTGATTATGTATATATCGATGTGTATATATAAAATAATATTTTTATTCTATTATATTTATGTTGAAGAACTGTGAATATTTAAAACGTTTTTGATGAAGGACTTGAGAAGAAACATTGCAACTAATGAACAAACTGAAGAAATATGGAAACAGATTTCAAAATATATCTATCTTCTTGTCTGGCGTTGTAACTTTATGTGTCTCATTTCACCCAAAATCTTTTTTTTTTTTTTTTTTTTTTTTTTTTTGAGTCACACTTTTAAATAGCAGATTTAACTTCAACTTTTTCTTGCAAAGTTAAAATATTTATGATTTTATTTTGATATATTTACCAGTAGTAAAAGAAGTAGGAAACATACAGTTTTCCTGATGCACACTCATATATGTAATGGTCCAATGGAATGCTACAGGAGGAGTGGATAAGTAGATTAGAAGATGCAAAAAATGTCAGTGTACAGCATAATTTAGTTTCCTGCACGGCTCTTGTGTACCTCTCAGACTAGCTTTCCCGGTAGCTGGCAGACTTCAAAGACTAAATGTGCCTATCTAGCATGCCCATCCACCAACAGTCTTGATAGTCAGATCTGATATACCATTCCCTTATGCTATTCATACCATAGCCTACATAAATTATGACTCCTCTACTAATAGTTCTAAAGGGAGAACCAGGTTTGTTAACATGTCTTTTCTACTTCTGTAGACATTGACATAATTTGCCTATTGAAGAATAGTTGGTCTCTAAAACTCATGTTGTAAAGATGTCTCCTTCTTACCAAGTGTGATTTTCAGTCCTGCAGTTTTAATATATATATATTCTTGGTAATTTTACAGAGCCAGTATGGTTATTTTTCCTTCTCTTATACAATTCATGTTACATTAACTAAGTGGCAGTACTAAGATCTATTTTTCATCCTTCCCTACATTTAGTAGAGGAGAAAGATTACACTGAAGTATATAAATGTAGGGCTGGATCAGACTTTTTCTTCTAGTAGATGTTGCTCAATGAGGAGAGGATGCCCTTTGATCTTCTGATCACAGTTTCTAAGAGTAAGAATCAGATTACATTTACTTATTTATTTATTTATTTATTTTCTATTTATTTATTTATGTAAATGCATTAATATACACTCTATGGTCTGTGAGGTATTGAGGGAAAATAGCTATTCTCACACTTCAAAAATTCAGTTGAAAATACTTGTAGCACCATTCTCTCTTCTCTTTACAAAATAGTAAAATAACATCTTGGAACTCTCTGAGATACAGAACTAGTAGAGAATACATAAGCCCAGTTTCTAAAGGCCTACTTCATATAATTCTGGGTAGCCTTCACTGACTGCTGAATAGATTTTGTATAGAGGTTAAGGCATGTTAACCTTTTACAACAAGGTCACCCAGCTAGTTGACCAAGGGAAGCCAGCTGATGTAATATTTTTGGATTTCAGTGAAGCTTTCAATGTGTTTTCCAACAGTATTCTTCTGGACAAAATATCCAGCATACAGCTAGATAAATACATAATATGATGGGTGAACAGCTGGCTGATGGATCAGGTTCAAAGGGTTATATTAAATGGGGTTACACCAAGCTGGCAACCAGTAACTAGTGGGGTTCTTCAGGGCTCTATTTTGGGGTCAGTTCCCTTCAATATTTTCATAAATGACTTGGATGTAGGACTTGAAGGTATACTGAATAAGTTTGCAGATGACACTGCATTGGAAGGAACAGTTGATTCTGTTGAGGGTAGAGAGGACTTGCAGAGAGATCTTGACAAATTTGAGGGCTGGGCAATCACCAACAATGAAGTTTAATGAGAACAAGTATTAGATTCTGCATCTGGGTTGGGGCAACCTTGGATGTATGTACAAACTCAGGTCCAAGTGGCTGGAGAGCAGCCCCACAGAAAGGGAGTTTTGGTCGATGGTAAGTTGAATATGAGTCAACGGTGTGCCCTGGCAGCCAGGAGGGCTAACTTTATCCTGGGGTGCATCAAGCACAGCATTGCTAGCTGGTTGAGGGAAGTGATTGGCCCACTGTACTCTGTGTTGGTGTGTCCTCACCTCAAGTGCTGCGTGCAGTTTTGGGTACCACAGTATAAGAAGGAAATAAAATTATTAGAGAGTTTCTAAAGGAGTGCTACAAAGACGGTGAAGGGTCTAGAGGGGAAGACACATAAGCAGAGTCTGAAGTCACTTGGGTTGTTCAGCCTGTTCAGAAGAGACTGAGGGAGGCCTCACGGTGGCCTACAGCTTCCTCATGAGGGAGCAGGCACTGATCTCTTCTTTCCGGTTACCAGCAAAGGTTCAGGTTCGATATTAGGAAAAGGTTCTTTCTAAGAGGATGGTTGGGTGCTGGAATAAGCTCCCCAAGGAAGTGGTCACAACACCAAGCCTGACGGAGTTCAAAAAGTGTTCGACAATGTGCTCAGACATACTGCCTGATTTTTAGTGATCCTGTGTGGAGACAGGTTCCTTCTATGATTCTGTGCTGATCTTTACCTGTGGAACCTTGTATGACTTAGGGGTCTGGTTTCAGAGCTAATCATGTGCTGTCACAGCTGAAGCTAATTCCCAGGCTTAAGATCAGATAAGTTGGTGGCAATTAATATTTTATTATTATTTTTATTACTAATTGGGGATGAGAAGGAAGGATTTGTCTTCTCAAGAATTTGACCCCTGAATATTCTGAAGCCTGAAGGATATATATATATTTTTTTTCTTTTTCTCTCCTTCTCTTCAGTATTTTAAGAGAGAGGAAGAGTTGTAATACATTGATAAAGATGCTGGTATCACTAACATTTGAGAGTGTTGCTTTATTTTACTGGGGTGTATTCATTTATTCTGAGCAAAACTGGGATGTACTGCTTTCCTTTATGTTCAGCAAGGATTCAGGATATATAATATGGTTCCCCTTCCTTAATGGGAAAATATTAATTAGAGACACATAATGAACATAGGATTCTTGTGGGTGATCCTCTATTTCTTCCTGTTTTTCTAGACTTTGAGGAGTAGCTGTCATATGAAGATATTATGAACTGGGAAATTGAAAATGGTATGTGGCTGCACCACTAGAGAGATTTTTGTGTTGACTGGACCTAAGAAAATATTTTGACTATGATTCAATTTTTCCCTGTCTTCTATTTATTTGAAAATTTCTACTGAGAGACTTGATATTCTTAACATTCTTCATTTCTTTAAGTCTGAAGGTGAACTATGATAACCAGGACAAGAAATCAGATAGCCATTGCCATTACCTGAAGTTCAGCTGCAGGATTTGGTGGGACCTAATAGAGAGATGAAGGTAGGCTGTCTGCCTTAGGAAAAAAAAGGTGCAATGGAGGTCCTAGGTGCTAACCAACTGATGTTCTGGACCTATCAAGTGTTTTTATTTGCTTAAATGATGGACCTGAAGTTGACAGTATCAACTGTTACAGGCTGTAACAGTTATGGGCAAGACAATGGATCAGGAGGAGTTTGACCACAGAGAAGAAGAGTGGTCCAAGAAGAGCAGGATTTCAGTGGGGCATGGTCAAAAGAAGGAAGTGGAAAGAAGGCAGGAAGAGGCTTAGTCATATCAGTCCTAGAAAATGATCATTTATAAGGCTGATGCTCAGTTTATCAGTTTATCTGATAGTGTGGCCTGTCATCCTGTGGTTGCTGGGAGCTTACTTGTATCTAAATAATTTTCACTCTCAGCAGTTATCCCCAACAGTCTGTGAAGAAGCTGGAAGACAGGGAGATATAGCTAGGTATTGTATGACTTCTGCTGTTTGGGTGCTTGCCTGCCCACTCCTTTCACAAGCATTTCCCTGTGGCAAGCAGCTCCCTGAAAGCTGGTGAAAGGCTTTGAACTGTTTTACAAAATGCAGTTGGCAGAGGAAAAGTGCTTTACATGAAGAAAGCTGGAGCACAGTGTTTTCCCAGCTGCTCTGAGACACCATATGTTTGCTGCATGGCTACTAATGCTAACTTCTTATTTTTTCAGGAGTGTTTACAGGTGTAACCCACTGTAGTGATACTTTTATAAGAATAAGAGTACTTCTATTATGGGACAGTATGTCCCTGGGGTTAATGCCAGAGTCAGGTCAGTCAAAGTAGCTGACACAAGGTGCCATGAGAAATATGAAGATCAAGACAATCAGTATTACCATCTCACGTGATACTTTTGGAGCAAGTCTCACAAATCTTTTTGACTTGGTCAACAGAGCAATTGAGATTCAGCTGATATGGATACTAGAATTACATTCTTCTGATGGCATTTTACATGTGACTTTTGCAAAGTCCATTAACAACAACAAAACTATAGGATTTAGTACAGTAAACTCACTTGGTGTATAACAAACGGAATGTGCCTCTCCCATATTTCCAGACTTAACAGGGACTGCTATTTGCCAAGGAGTCAAGCAATTTATTTGCAAGGGGAGAACTTTCTCTTTTCTATCCCAAGTAGTAGTCTGGACAAAAAACAGGAAGTCAAAAATCAGGGTACGGGATATGGTGCTGAATAAATGCATGTTTTTTATACAGTATAATATGAAGAGGTCAGGTGGCATATTATGGCTAAAGATTTGCAATCAATGGAAGGGCTAGAAATAGGACACAGAGACAGTACTGGGGGAGTTATCTGTGGGGATGGAAATTGGTCAAGGTTTTAAAGTTACAAGGCCCTATTTTTCAAAAAGACACTGACAGGAGCCCATCTTTGTACCACTACAGAGCCTCAGACAATGATAGTATTGATTACATAAAATGTATTACTCATCATTTATTGTCTTGGCTGCAGTTGCAATCAGGAACTCGTGAAGTGAGGCACTAAGTCTCTGATCTGATTCCTACAGAACATCCAAACACGGTCACAAGAAGACCTTGATGAGTCAGTGCAGAAGCAAAGGTTGTACTGATCACTGGACATATCCCACCTCTTTCATGATGCAAATTAAAGACCCAGTTTTCAAGGTAGAAAGCAGTTAGGAAACTCTTCGTCAGACACAGCAAACTGGGGCATTTGCCTGGTGGTGTCACTTCACCAAAGCAGTCTGTGCAGATTACTGGCTAAAACTGTTGTAGAGGGAGGGATATGTTATCAACTCAATGTGACCAGAGCTATGAAGGATGACAAGAAAGTATGGGGTCCCTCTTGAGTTAGTCTAAAGGTATTATCATTGTAACACATCATTACTTTGCATAACGAAAACAATGGTCAGATTTCAGTGGAGATATGGTATTTCAGGTCATGCTGGACTCTAAATTTTTCAAAGAGAATGTGGTGCTTAAAAAAGGCTGTCAGTAAGCTAGAGAATTAGAGATGTTTTTCTCCTTTTGGTAGCAAGGATATCTTGGTAGGAGGAACTGGGAAAAAAATGGAAAAAAAAAAAAAAAAAGGATTTACCTTCCTTCTTCTTAAGCATAAATAAGTTATATGCCTATATGGGTACACTGGGCTGGTGAGATCATGGTTGTATCTTCCTCATGGCATGACAGGACCATCATCAGTGTTTACTGTTTTGAAGTCTTATAACTCACACCTATTTTCAATGGGATCAAAACAAAATTAGAAAGGTATATGGAATGGAATTAAATGGGAAAGAAAAAAAGTTTCCTTGGTTGCTCTGGATGGGTTACATGACCAATCTAGTTTCTGTTTGATCTAGTCAGTGATACAGTTGAGAGAGGTAGCTACTTTGCTGGATGACAAGGATTCATCATCAGAACGTAACAAACACTCAATGGTAGATTTCAAACACTGAGATTACAAAACTTCTGTGTAAGGAAATACACTGTGGTTGATTAGGTACATTTAGTAATGATGGAGTTCATCTGCCAGCTAAAGATTAGGCAAAACCAAACAAAGAACCAACAAAAGAAACAAACAAACAAACTGTCCTGGTTTCAGTTAGGACAGAGTTAATTTTCCTCCTAGTAGCTGGCAGGGTGCTATGTTTTGGATTAGAATGAGAAGAGCGCTGATAACATGCTGATGTTTTAATTGTTGTAGAGCAGTGCTTACACCAAGCCAAGGACTTTTCAGCCTCTCTCTGTCCTGCTAGCGAGCAGGCTAGGGATGCAGCAGAAGCTGGGAGGGGACAGACCCAGGACAGCTGACCCAAACTGGCCAAAGGGGTATTCCATACCATCTGACGTCATGCTGAACAATATATAGGGGTGGCTAGCCGGGGGGGGGGGGTGGCCGGCTGCTCGGGGATAGGCTGGGCATCGGTCAACGGGTGGTGAGCAATTGCATTGTGCATCACTTATTTCGTACACATTATTACTATTAATACTATTATTATTATTATTATTGTTGTTATTCTTTTCCCTGTCTTAATAAACTGTCTTTATCTCAACTCACAGGCTTCACTTTCCCGTTTCTCTCCCCCATCCCGGAGAGGGAGGGGGGAGGGTGAGCGAACGGCTGTGTGGTGTTTGACTGCCAGCCGGGCTAAACCACAACAGCCCATTTGGCGCCCAACGTGGGGCTCGAAGGGTTGAGATATCGACAGATTTGACCAGAGTGTGTTAAACTAAAATTGGTATAAGTATTCGACCTGCTTAATAGTTGCTAGTCACAATGTTGATTGCCTTAATCTCAAGTCTGCTGTGCCTGTTTCCCAAATTGAGTTTTATAGCAAGTTACTTTCTGTATGTGCTCCCTGTCGTGCTGTTTACCCTTTCTGGGCCCTGGTTTAAGATTGTTATGGTACTGTGTGGTATAACGATGGCTTATGAAATGATGAAGTACCTGGTCATGACTCTAACCTGGTATTTGTACTCAGCACTGTCGTCGACTCTATACTTCGGAAACCATATCTCAGAAACTATTAGCAATTACACCTATTGCCTTTTTTCATCAGGGAGTCAGTCTCTGGAGGGGACAGGGGAAGATATTTTTTCCTACCTGTTCACTCTCCCTTCCTCCTTCACCACCCTCTTATCCCCCGAGCTAGTTACGGTAGCTCTCCAAGATGTTGAATATCCTTGGGATGCTCAGACCAGCATGTTCTTGTTGTTATGTCTCCTGAATGCGCTTCAGGTTTTGTTTAAGGTTAAACAACTACTTAGGAATCTCATCCGGAGATCTGTCTTGAGGCGGGATATTTGCGAGTGGCAGGGAGTGTGGGAGGATATGGGCAGGTTTCTAGGGCAGTGGGCACCTCCAGTGTTTTGGACATTCACCCCTGAACAACTGCAAAATCCTAAAAAACTGGTAGAATGCTTGAAAAAAAGGTGTCATGACTCTGGCAGTTCCAAAGTGACACAAATCACTGTGGCGTACTGGGGTCTGGCTTGTGCCTATCGAGCTGCAATTGATGCTACTATCAACCTAGTGACAGACCCTGCGGCCGTTCCAGTCCCGGCTCCTGCAGCCACTCCAGCTCCAGCTCCCGCAGCCGTTCCAGCTCCCGCAGCCGTTCCGGCTCCAGCTCCCGCAGCTGTCCCGGCTCCAGCTACCGCAGCCGTTCCAGCTCCCGCAGCCGTTCCAGCTCCCGCAGCCGTCCCGGCTCCAGCTCCCGCAGCCATTCCCACTCCTGTGGCTGGGTCAGAGAAACGAACTGTAGCAGTGCAAGTTGCCCCTGCAGAGGGTACTCCAACCCCTGTGGCAGACCCTGTGGCTGGGTCGGAGAAACGAACTGTAGCAGTGCAAGTTGACCCTGCAGAGGGTATTCCAATCCCCGTGGCAGACCCTGTGGCTGGGTCGGAGAGGCGAGCTGTAGCAGTGCAAGTTGCCCCTGTAGAAAAGGTGAAAAAATGGTATAGAGACGCAGGTCGTTTAGAACGCAGAAAGTCTTCTGCTAAGTCTGGGTCTGGAGAAGACGAGGCTGGGCCATCAAGTGTGCAGGAGGATGAAGATGAGGATGAGGATGTCAGTAAGTCAACAGTAACTACCCGAACCCTATACCAGCGTGAGCTACGAGATGTGCGAAAAGATTTTGGTCGCTGTATAGGTGAACAGCTTGTCACCTGGCTGCTCCGGTGCTGGGACACTGGAGCCAATGGTGTGAAATTAGAGGGCAGGGAAGCCAAGCGGTTGGGATCCCTTGCTAGAGATGCAAGCATTGACAAAGCAATTGGAGATGGAGCACGATCTCACAGCCTCTGGAGGCGTCTCCTGTTAGCTGTGAAGGGAAGGTATCCCTACAAGGAAGAACTTGTATGTGTACCAGTCAAGTGGACCACCATGGAGAAGGGAATTCAGTACCTGAGGGAAATAGCCGTACGGGAAGTAATTTATAAGGACTTAAACGATGCACAAACATCCACAGATCCAGATGAAGTCCAGTGTACTCGACCCATATGGCGGAAGTTTGTACGGAATGCACCATCAACATGGGCCAGCACATTGGCAATAATAACCTGGAAAGATGGTGAAGATCCCACAGTGGGTGACATGGCTAAACAACTCCGGGAGTACGAAGGAAATCTCTCCTCTTCCCTACAGGCCTGCGTCTCGGCTGTGGAGAAACTCTCTGAAGAGTTCCACCAACTTAAAGAGAATTTATCTTCCCCCCCACCTGAACAAACCAGTGGCCACCAACTAAAAGAGAATACTTTGGAGAAACTTATTGAAGAGGTCCACCAACTTAAAGAGAATTTATGTTCCCCCCCACCTGAACGAACCAGTGGCCACCAACTAAAAGAGAATACTTTGGAGAAACTTTTTGAAGAGGTCCAGCAACTTAAAGAGAGTGTATTTTCTTCCCCACCTGTACAAACCAGCGTCTCAGCTATTAGGGGTAAACGTGCATCCATGCAAAGAAGACAATATGGTGGGTACACACCCCGCACCACCCTGTGGTTTTACCTACGTGACCATGGAGAGGACATGAGAAAATGGGATGGAAAATCTACTGAGACCCTAGAGGCACGGGTACGTGAGTTGCAAAAGAAAACAATCGGGAGAAAGGGGTTCTCTGAAAAGTTTGCTGCTCCAACTTCTAGCAGGCAGTCTTTTAAACACAGAAATGAAGATTCTGACCAGGACTAGAGGGGCCCTGCCTCCAGCCAGGGGGAGGAAAGGGACAACTGAGTTTATTGGACTGTGTGGATTCGATGGCCTGGCACGTCTGACGCACAGAAGTATAAGGCTCTAGTAGACACCGGTGCACAATGTACTCTAATGCCATCCAGCTGTAAAGGGCCAGAGCCCATCTGTATTTATGGCGTGACAGGGGGATCCCAGCAGTTAACTGTATTGGAAGCTGAAGTGAGTCTAACCGGAAATGAGTGGCAAAAGCACCGTATTGTGACTGGCCCGGATGCTCCGTGCATCCTTGGCATAGACTATCTTAGAAGAGGATATTTCAAGGACCCAAAAGGGTTCCGCTGGGCTTTTGGCATAGCTGCCTTAGAGACAGAGGACATTAAACAGTTGTCTACCTTGCCCGGTCTCTCAGAGGACCCTTCTGTTGTGGGGTTGCTGAGGGTTGAAGAACAGCAAGTGCCAATCGCTACCACAACTGTGCACCGGCGGCAATATCGCACCAACCGAGACTCCCTGATTCCCATCCACGAGCTAATTCGTCAACTGGAGAGCCAAGGAGTGATCAGCAAGACCCATTCACCTTTTAATAGTCCCATATGGCCAGTGCGAAAGTCTAATGGTGAGTGGAGACTAACAGTGGACTATTGTGGCCTGAACGAAGTCACGCCACCACTGAGTGCTGCAGTGCCGGACATGCTAGAACTCCAGTACGAACTGGAATCAAAGGCAGCCAAGTGGTATGCCACAATTGATATTGCTAATGCATTTTTCTCCATCCCTCTAGCAGCAGAGTGCAGGCCACAGTTTGCTTTCACTTGGAGGGGAGTCCAATATACTTGGAATCGGCTGCCCCAGGGGTGGAAACATAGCCCTACCATTTGCCATGGTCTGATCCAGTCTGCGCTGGAGCAGGGGGAGGCTCCTGAACACCTGCAGTACATCGATGACATCATTGTGTGGGGTGACACTGCAGAGGAAGTTTTCGAGAAAGGGAAGAAAATAGTCCAAATCCTTCTGAAGGCCGGTTTTGCCATAAACCAAAATAAAGTTAAAGGACCTGCACGAGAGATCCAGTTTTTAGGAATAAAATGGCAAGATGGACGTCGTCAAATCCCAATGGATGTGATCAACAAAATAACAGCTATGTCTCCACCAACTAGCAAGAAGGAAACACAAACTTTCCTAGGTGTCGTGGGGTTTTGGAGAATGCATATTCCAAATTACAGTCTGATTGTAAACCCGCTCTACCAAGTCACTCGTAAGAAGAATGCTTTTGAATGGGGCCCTGAGCAACGACAAGCCTTTGAACAAATTAAACAGGAAATAGTTCATGCAGTAGCCCTTGGGCCAGTCCGAACAGGACCAGATGTAAAGAATGTGCTCTACACCGCAGCCGGGGAGAATGGCCCCACCTGGAGCCTCTGGCAGAAAGAACCTGGGGAAACTCGAGGTCGACCCCTGGGGTTTTGGAGTCGGGGATACAGAGGATCTGAGGCCCGCTATACTCCAACCGAAAAGGAGATATTGGCAGCATATGAGGGAGTTCGATCTGCTTCGGAAGTGGTCGGTACTGAAGCGCAGCTCCTCCTGGCACCCCGACTGCCGGTACTGGGTTGGATGTTCAGAGGAAGGGTCCCCTCTACACATCATGCAACTGATGCTACATGGAGCAAGTGGGTTGCACTGATTACTCAGCGGGCTCGAATAGGAAACCCCAGTCGCCCAGGAATCCTGGAAGTGATTATGGACTGGCCAGAAGGCAAGTACTTTGGGATATCGTCAGAGGAGGAGGTGGTCCGTGCTGAAGAAGCCCCACTGTACAACAAGCTACCAGAAAATGAGAAGAAATATGCCCTGTTCACTGATGGGTCTTGTCGTATTGTGGGAAAGCATCGGAGATGGAAAGCTGCTGTATGGAGTCCTACACGACGAGTTGCAGAAGCTGCTGAGGGAGAAGGTGAATCGAGTCAGTTTGCAGAAGTGAAAGCCGTTCAGCTGGCCTTAGATATTGCTGAACGAGAAAAGTGGCCAGTTCTCTATCTCTATACTGATTCATGGATGGTAGCAAATGCCCTGTGGGGGTGGCTACAACAATGGAAGCAGAACAACTGGGAACGCCGGGGCAAACCCATCTGGGCTGCTGCATTGTGGCAAGATATTGCTGCCCGGGTAGAGAACCTGGTTGTAAAGGTACGCCATGTAGATGCTCATGTGCCCAAGAATCGGGCTACTGAAGAACATCAAAACAACCAGCAGGTGGATCAGGCTGCTAAGATTGAAGTGGCTCAGGTGGACCTGGACTGGCAACATAAAGGTGAATTATTTATAGCCCGATGGGCCCATGACACCTCAGGCCATCAAGGTAGAGATGCAACATACAGATGGGCTCGTGACCGAGGGGTGGACCTGACCATGGACACTATAGCACAGGTTATTCATGATTGTGAAACATGTGCTGCAATTAAACAAGCCAAACGGTCAAAGCCTCTCTGGTATGGAGGACGATGGCTGAAATACAAATATGGAGAGGCCTGGCAGATTGATTACATCACACTCCCCCAAACCCGCAACGGCAAGCGCCACGTACTTACAATGGTGGAAGCAACCACCGGATGGCTGGAAACATATCCTGTGCCCCATGCCACCGCCCAGAACACTATCCTGGGCCTTGAAAAGCAAGTCCTATGGCGACATGGCACCCCAGAAAGAATTGAGTCAGACAATGGGACTCATTTCCGAAACAACCTTATAGACACTTGGGCCAAAGAACATGGTATTGAGTGGGTGTATCACATCCCTTATCATGCACCAGCCTCCGGGAAAGTTGAACGATACAATGGACTGTTAAAGACTACACTGAAAGCAATGGGTGCTGGGACATTCAAAAATTGGGAAACACATCTGGCAAAGGCCACCTGGTTAGTCAATACTAGAGGATCTGCCAACCGAGCTGGACCTGCCCAATCAAACCTGTTACGCACTGTAGAAGGGGATAAAGTTCCTGTAGTGCACGTAAGAAACATGCTGGGTAAGACAGTCTGGGCTACTCCCGCCTCAGGAAAAGGCAAGCCCATTCGTGGGATTGCTTTTGCTCGGGGACCTGGATGCACTTGGTGGGTAATGCAAGAGAATGGGGAGGTCCGGTGTGTACCTCAAGGGGACCTAATACTGGGTGAGAATAGCCCATGAGTTGAATTATAGTATGTTAATTATCATATAACACTGTATGTCATCGCTACCATGGTTGCTATATATCATAGATGAAAATGGTGATTAATTAGAAGGTATTGGAAAGAGTGTAACCTGAGCATGACATAAATGGTATGGAATAAGGGGTGGATATCTGTCCTGGTTTCAGTTAGGACAGAGTTAATTTTCCTCCTAGTAGCTGGCAGGGTGCTATGTTTTGGATTAGAATGAGAAGAGCGCTGATAACATGCTGATGTTTTAATTGTTGTAGAGCAGTGCTTACACCAAGCCAAGGACTTTTCAGCCTCTCTCTGTCCTGCTAGCGAGCAGGCTAGGGATGCAGCAGAAGCTGGGAGGGGACAGACCCAGGACAGCTGACCCAAACTGGCCAAAGGGGTATTCCATACCATCTGACGTCATGCTGAACAATATATAGGGGTGGCTAGCCGGGGTGGGGGGGTGGCCGGCTGCTCGGGGATAGGCTGGGCATCGGTCAACGGGTGGTGAGCAATTGCATTGTGCATCACTTATTTCGTACACATTATTACTATTAATACTATTATTATTATTATTATTGTTGTTATTCTTTTCCCTGTCTTAATAAACTGTCTTTATCTCAACTCACAGGCTTCACTTTCCCGTTTCTCTCCCCCATCCCGGAGAGGGAGGGGGGAGGGTGAGCGAACGGCTGTGTGGTGTTTGACTGCCAGCCGGGCTAAACCACAACACAAACAAAAACAAACAAACAAACAAACAAAAACAACTATTTAAATTGTGTAACAACAGAATCACAGAATCACAAAATCACAGAATTTGGAAGGGAAGTTAAGGTTGGAAGGAACCTCTGGAGGTTATATAGTCCAACCCCCCTGCTCAAGCAGGGACAACTACAGCAGGTTGCCCAGGGTGTCCAGGAGACTTCTGGAGATCTCCAAGGGGAGAGACTCTACTACCTCTCTGGGAAACCTGTTCTAGTGCTCCATGACCTGCACTGTAGAGAAGTGCTTCCTGATGCTGAAATGGAACCTCTTGTGTTCCAGTTTGTGCCCATTGCCTCTTGTCCTGGCACTGGGCACCACTGAAAAGAGCCTGGTTCTATCTTCTTTGCAGCCTCCCTTCAAGCATTTATGTGCATTGATAAGACCAACCCTGCTGAAGATCAATCCTCTTCTCCAGGTTGAACAGTCCCATCTCTCTCAGCCTCTCCTCATAGGAGAGGAGCTCAGGTCCCTTGATTATCTTGGTGGTCCTCCAAGTCTTTATGGACCCTTTCCAGTACGTCTATGTCTCTCTCGTACTGTTGAGTGAAGAACTGGACACAGTACTCCAGGTGTGGCCTCACCAATGCTGAGAAGAGTGGAAGGATCACCTCTCTTGACCTGCTGGTGATACTTTGCCTAATGCAGCCAAGAATACTGTTAGCCTTCTTAGTGGCAAGGGCACATTGCTGACTCATGTTCAACTTACCAGCTGGGTGACACCCAACATGCACTGGTGCATGGGGTTGTTCCTCTCCAGGTGCAAGACTTGGCACTTCTCCTTGTTGAACTACATGAGATTCCTGTCAGCCCACCTCTCTGGCCTGTCAAGGTCCCTCTGGATGGCTTTGCAGCCACTTTCCCCAGTTTCATATAATTTGCGAAGGTGCACACTACCCCATCATCCAGATCATTAACAAAAATGCTAAAAAAGACTGGACCCGGTATTGACACTTGGGTTATTCTGCTTGTTACTGGCTTCCTACTAGACTTTGCACAAGTGGCCAATTAAACTTAATAATTATAAGGGAAAAAAAATGTAAGTTTGTCCAGGTATAATATCTGTAAGGAGTTCTTTCTGTGTAGTACATAGTGGAACCCAGCTGAATAGCACCGAGTCAGCCTTAAGTACGAGATTAAGTAGTTTGCTTATGAGACAAGATACAGAAAATAGAAGAAAATATTGGAAAATTGGGTTGTAGGCTTTAAATTTTGCTTAGGGTGGGGAGGGGAGAGAAACTTCAGGAGACATACATACAATCTTTTCAGCTCTGTTCATCACCTGTATACATTCTATAAGACACATTACTGCTTAACTATATGTATACTGTTAGAAAGGTGCAGGCTGTGTTATATTTATATTTCAATTTCTGTCATTCAGCATTTGAATGGTTGTGGTAGTGTCCATGTAGGCTTAAATCTAGTCATAAAAATGTGTATTTTCCTCTCTCAATTTTCTAATGAGAATTTTATCCACTTGCGATTTCAGACTGGCCAAACTGGATAAAAATAAATATTTTATATCTGTTTATTACACATATTAATAGACTGAAAGAAAATGGAAAAAAGAAAAGAAAAGAAAAGAAAAGAAAAGAAAAGAAAAGAAAAGAAAAGAAAAGAAAAGAAAAGAAAAGAAAAGAAAAGAAAGGAAAGGAAAGAAAAGAAAAGAAAAGAAAAGAAAGAAAAGAAAAGAAGAAAAGAAAAAGAAAACCCCTTACGTATTTATTTTGCCCCTTACATTATGCAAATATTCTAAGATGGTATTAAAAGATACCCATGCCTACCATAAAGACTAACAATATTTATGTAACTAGACTCTTCATCTATCCTTTTTTTTTTTTTAAATAGTTAACACTCAGTGTGTGAATCATGGCTTTCCATTGCAGCCACAGAAGACCAAAACACTGAAAACCAAATATTGACGTATGCCAACTACATACAGTAAAACACCAGGATATACCAAATATGTTAAGAGCAAATATCAGTAAATAGGGCCTCTTACCCAGATGAAGATCTTACTATGTTATAAAATCTTTATGAGCAAATCATCTTCTAAGTAAGTTTGTGAAAAAGTAGAGTGGGAGTAGGAGCTCTTTTAACAGTAAAGTATAATAAATGAGAACTTCATATTCTCCTTCAGGCAGTTGAGGGATGTGGAATGAGTTTTGGTGAAGCACTTAAATTTTCAGCTCTTCCAGACTGTGCAAACTTCACCAGCATTTTAAACATTCTGAAACCAGCAAAGCTTAAGCAAATGCAAATAGAAAGTGACAGGGAAGTACCTTCTCCAAATTATGTCTGCCAGAAGACTACCAACTGCGAACTGTTCATGTACAAATTAAGGCTCTAACTTTTTGCAAAGATCCCTGCAAACAGGACTTCGAATTCAAAGAAAATGAGCTTTACGTTGCCTATTTGACAAGGCATTGTATCTTTAAAAACTACAGTAAATGCTATCACAAACATAGTCTTTGGGGGCTTATATCTAAAATGAATCGCTTGAGTATAAAAGAAAGAAAGGATATTTAAAAAGTACCTTTTTCTCCCTAGTTCCTCTTTAAATTATGTTCATATCCAAGGAATTAGAGTTACTATATTTTTCGCACTTAATTGAATGCTAGCCTGATTTCAGTTGCTATAAGAGTGATTGTGAAGAAGCTTCACCCTGTGCTTTTCTCACCTCTTAGTCTCTATGCTGGAAAAAAGTTGATGGAACTTCGAAGAATGTGCACAATAAACCTTAAACAGTTGAAGTAAAGCTACACCTGCCCAATGAGCAAGAGCCATGATTTCTACTGAACTAGTATTTCAAAGGACAAATACATAAATGATATGACTAACTAACAGGACTTTTTTTTTTTTTTTTTTTTTTTTTTCATGTTTTCTATCTTTTCTTGTTTGTTTCTTTGTAGTCTTTTGAAATTTTTTGTTTGTTTGTTTGTTTGTTTGTTTTTATTTCTAGGATCTATGTATATGTTTTAGAATTTCACTGACATTTAATTTTCATTGAAACTAGTTCCTCTGTGAGATATTACTTTTATACAGCAATCACCAAAGTGTTCTCTAGCAGCACTGACTACATAGCTATATCCACAATCTGCAGCTTCTTTTGTCAGAATATACCTTCAATTCAGTTGTATTTATTACATAAACTTAAATTATTACACTGGGATCCTTTGGTAAGTTCTTTCTTCTCATCTTAAGGCACTGCATTTCAGCCCCCTGGGGCTGCCCAAGGAAGTGGTGAAATTGCCATCCCTGAAGGTATTTAAGAGATGTTTGGACATGGGACTAGGGATGTAGTTTAGTGATGGGACTTAGTAGGTCATGTTGGTGGTTGGACTTGATGATCTTGAAGGTCTTTTCCAACCTAGATGATTCTATGATTCTATATTTAGCACAGCATTATAAATATATTTTGAGACAACTCTAACATGTTGGTTTCAAAACCAGAGTTTTCATGAAAATAATTTGTATAAGCATACTACTAGCAGAGGTGTTGAGTCTACGGTATTTGTAAGGTGGATAAATAAATTAAAAAACAAAACAAAACAAAAACAGATGTGTAAAACATTATATTTGCTTTAGAAATGTAGGAAGGATATTTGGAAGAGTACTAGTGATATGCTAGTGAGAATAATGACTACAACTGTGAACCCAATGAGACCTAGAGAAGAAATTTGTCACTGAGGAGAAGTAATGCTACAAAAGCCTAGTGCGACAGCTTCTCAAATATAAGTTCTCTATACCGACACCCAGCAGTTAGAAGTCCTGAGGCACTGGAGACAAATTAGATGGATTGTTTCATGCGTGGTAACTGTGTGTTTTAGGCCCTCTATTATTCTTTACATTGTGGCTCTGTTCCCTCACTATGAAAGAGATTACTAATAAATCATATTATATATAATTGAAAGCACTTGCAGGTTGATGTAGCGGGTTGTGGTAATATTAAAACAAACAAACAAACAAGATCATCCAGGAAAGACTAAAAACAAAACAAAACAATCAGTTTTATTAGATGAATATCAAGGAAAGCTACTAAACTGCTAACTCTGATTATCTTAAAATTATGAAAAACATAAGTAATGTTCAAGGAATAATTTGAATTAGATTTTTGTACATTTGTACATCTACTGGCATAAACACACTTTCCTTTGTGTAGTTTTAGAGCATTTACACAAGAAGAAGAGTTTCAAATTTATAGTCTGATAGGGGAAAAAAAAAAAGAGAGAGAAGAAAAAGCCTTATACAAAGAGGACTGAAAAAATAAAGATTAAAAAAATACTTTTTTTTTTTTTTTTTTTTTTTCCGAGAGTCTTCTTCAAGATGAGAAACTGAATGAATTTGTTGGAAAAAAAAAAAGGCAAGTTATTGATGATGCAGAGTGCTCAGTTTTGAAAAGCTGGAGAGCTACTCTCTCCTGTGTCTGAGTGAAGTTGAAAGGAAATCATAAAATCATTACTGTGCAAACTCAGTTTTCTTACTTCATGCTGTCACTGTTGTATTGAAGCTTGCTTTATTTCAGTGTAGGGAAACCATGTACTGATGCTGCTTCTTGCTGCTTGAGTCTATGTGACTTTTCAACTTCTATTTGATGTATTTGATGTCTCTTATCCCTCTTCTCACTTGTGTCATTTTACTACTTTATTCCTCAAAGAGACATTTGTATCTTGATCATTCCTTTAGGCACATGTCAGAAAAAAAGTAAAAAAGAGAAGGCTGTGAAACTGACATGCAAGATTTTTGCTTATATTCCTGTCATAGAAGAGTGTGCTCTCAAAGTGACCCTGAATCACAGCTGAAGTGTCCAAAACCACTTTGCTACACAAATAAATGAGACATACAAATGCACCTGCATTTGTGCATGCATGCTTGCATATAATCAATTTAGGTTGGTAGATGCAGTTGACAGACTTCTAGGCTAAAAAGCCAGTTAACAGCAGAAATAATACATTTGGCTGGTTAAAGGAGTATGCTGCAGAAGATGGTTTACATGCTAATCTGGAACATAGGCTAAGGGTTAATGGTAGCAGGAATATTTGGAATTGTGTTCAGAAATGGCCATTAAGCAAACAGAAATATCACTCTGAAATTAATTGTTGGAACAACATATAAGTCAGAAAAGGAATGAACTTTTCCCTGATAAAAAGCAAAGCACTTATAGCTTTGGCTGCAAGCACTAGTATACATCAACTCTGACCTGCAAATGTCTCAACATTGAACCTGTATTGAGGAGATACTGCCAGAAGAGCCAAACTGAGTCACATTATGTTCTAGTCTTCTGAAAGTGAATACATGGGAAGGAAGCAGAGATAAAGTGACCTAAATTAAGAGCTGAAATAGTGTTTTCTGAATAGAAACCACTGTGCTAATTTCTATATTCAACTTCCAAATCAACTGACTAAGGATACTCAAAATTACAAGGATTAAAAAAAAAATTAAATAAATAAATAACACCCTTTCCTATCAAGTATCCCATCTGGAATAGTTTGGTACTTTTTGCACAATATCTCAATTCATAAAAGCCATTAATTCTTCCTTGTAGACCTGCTGAAAATGCTGAATTTGAAGTAGGTGATATTCTTGTTATTTAAATATTTAGTTCCTGGAATAAGCAGCTGCAGAAAGAGAAATCTGAGATAACTCTTCTGTGGATATGTTATTTCTATATGACTTGGAACATTAACAACAATGCAGACAACACAGTGTTAGTAGGAGACTGGATACAGATTTTCAAGTGTTCAGATTTTTAGATTCAGTCTGATAATATATTTTTGGTAATGCCATCAGTCTTATACCAATATTGTTATTATTTTCTCTTACCTTTTCCTACTCTCTTTGCAAATTGCTTTTTTTTTTTTTTAAAAAAAAAAAAAAAAAAAAAAAAAGGAAAAGATTCTCTCTCTCTGTCCTGAGGCAGCAATAAATTATGTTTTCTTTCTTTTGTTCTAAAAACCAAACATTCAAAAGCCTCCAAACAACAGTGTCCCACTTCGCCCCCCTGCCCCCTGTTCCTGCTTTGGTGCCAACTGATTGAGAGGGCTTCTCACAGACTTCATTCATTCATTCATTCATTCATTCATTAAAAAAAAAATAAAAATAAAAAAAGTCAGATTTTAAATGTATTGAAAATTGTTACCTAAACATTTTATATTAATATATATCAACTTGGGAAACATGGTGCTATTTAAGTTATAATTCTAGGCTACTATTACTTGCAATCTACTTATTCTTATGTATCATATGATATTTTTTTCTGCTGGTGGAATAGATGATTGGGAACATTACTGAGAAGGGTATGAGAACAGAAGCAAAGTGTCTTCTGGGGCAAAATTTCATATGGATACTCGTTTGTCACTAGACTGTATTTGAATTAGACACTTGTTCCTATATGGGAAAATTGTCTATGTGAGTATTCTGTGATTAGGTAGTATTATAAATACCACAAAGGCAAAATTAATATTTTTTTTTCCCAAAAGAATGTAAATGTGATATCTTTTGTCCAATCTTTATTAAATTTCAAAACTAATAACCGTTGAATTTTAATCAGCATGTCAGCCTGTCCATTGGATGTACTGACAAACCAAGGAAGACGTGTAACATTTCCAAAGGGATCCTTTCTAAATTATTGGAAAAACAGTTGGGTGCAGCTTCTCCATATCAAAACATTAAGATTTTAATAAATGCTTAGTATGTATTTTATACATTCACTGGCTGTAGAGTGTATGTGTGAAACTGGGTATATAGAATCTTTATTATATATTTTTATAGACTTCTGGAAACCACAAGTGCTCTCTGGATAGAAATGATTAGAGAAAATTATTGTATGTTTATTCAACTGAAGAGTTGAGAATTTGAAAGCAAACCTTCCTCAACAGTGTTTCAGAGACGTAAAGGTTAACAGATGAAGTAATTAATTGATAATCAGTCCACAGCTGAAAGTATCAGAGCTCTAACATTCAGCATGGAGTGCATCAAGTTAGACGTTTTTTAGGAGTCAAGATAAAGTTGAGACAAGTAGATCTATATTGCTTGCTAGGAGTCATACAAAGATTTCTTATGCTTTCATCAGTGGTAAATTACTCTCTTAGTTTCCCAACTGCTGACGTAATTTCTTTATAACAGCAGACTAAAATTTATCCAACAGTGGATATTTATGTATCTGCTTGTTTTCTTACATTTACTACTTTGCACTGCCTGACTTTGAATTGCATAAGAACCCATCCAGCAACCCTCTGTGCATGAGTCCTACTGATGAAATTTAATCTCAAGACACAAATCACAAAATAATTTAGTATTCTACATTTTAGAATTTACAATTCTACATGCAATGCTCTAATGCAGAACTATTTTTCCTGGATTAGAGTGTACAGGAAAAATGACTTATTTTGAACTCTGAATGAGGGCTAGAGAGAGATGATGGTCCAGGCCCTTTCTGATTCATCCTTCTTTTAGAGCAAGATGGAAATGAGAGAAGTGCCTAGAGGATCACAATAAGCTGATTTATTTTACTTGATATAAAAGGTAAATAATAATAATAATAATAATAATAATAATAATAATAATAACAACAACAATAATAATAATAATAATAAATAACGAAACCAAAATTTACTCCCACCCTTGTCATTTAAAATAGAGACTTTCACTTGCCAAATTTTGAAAGATAGACTAATCTGATATTATTTACATTAATATCCTATCAAGCTAAGAAAACTTCATATAAAAACATAAATAGATAACTATTTAAACAGACATATAGATAAAGCTAAAAACCGTGAGTTCTAGTGAGTTCATGACAGACTGACTAGTAATGTAATCTGCTGCTTCCACCCTGAAAAGTGTGGTTTCTGAAGACTGTAAAGACAGGAAGGTTGGTTTTTTTATAACTGTTAAACCAAAGACTAGCTTCACAGGAAGTACAATTTGGCAAACGTAGGACAAGAGGCTTGGGCTTTTTTTTTAGATTTCAAGTAATTGACTTTTCATGGTCAGTCACAGTCAATAGAAATACCTTACTAAAAAATATGTAAACTATTTTTTGCAAGCTCAGTAGGCTAATACTTGAATTACCATGACTTTCGTGCAAAAGATGGAAGGGCAAAGACTGAAACTGAAATTCATAGTAGGTATTCAATATACATTTAGCCAAGCATATTAAGAAAAAGATGGTCAGCTATAATAATTTAGTAGTAGAATTCCAGTTCTATGGCTTATCTTATTGTGATAAACCCGTGAGATTCTTGACATAAATAATTTTCAGGATTAATGCAGCATAATGAGGAAAAGACTACTTGGTACAAGCTACTAGAATTTTCAAAGCAGTTTTCAAATAAGGCCCTAGTGACATTGTTAATTGCACTTAGCCTTGATAAATTGTCTCCTAGTTTCAATCATTTAGTGCTTTTTTCTCTTTCTGATTTGACAAAGTTAAAATTTTTGTAATATTCCTTAAAACACACATCATCTAATTACCATTGATTCAGTTAAAATCCATTAAATCGTAAAAAGTCAGCCTAAAATAAGTGATTTGTGAAACTATGGGTCATTTATGGTATTGTAAATTGTGAAACCACCTACAAAATGTAAATTCTGATTTTCAATTTTTTTATTATCCTCACAAGTTTAAGAATTATGATACTGACTTCAGTTGCTATACTTGTGAATTACATTTTCCTCATATAGATCTTGATTCAGGAAGGGACTTAAAATTAAGCATATGAAACTGGCATAATAGTTCTGGCTTGTTTTAAAGATTAGGTGTTTTGGGATTCTTCTCATGTAAACATAACATCTTCTTATTGAAATAAAAATAGCAAGTTATTTGCTGTGTTATTTAGAAATTTTGGTGATGAGTGACATATGCTAAAAGAGGTAATACCTGACTCAATAAACGTATGAGGAAATAATTACAGTAATCAGGTTCATGGAAAAAAAAGATGATAAAAAAAAAGTAATGTCTGATAACTGACAAAGACATATAAGACATTCAGAATGCTAAAAAAGTAACAGTAACCTTTAGGAGTTACCAATAGATGTAACATTTTACTGGAAAGAAACAGTTTGCAGGCCTTAAACGCCTTAACTTCCATCACAACGGAAGAAAATTAAATGAAGAAAATGGAAAGAAGGTATGAAATGAACAGAGCAACTCATGTTTAACAAACGTCATGCTATGTCAAAAAAACAACAACAACAACAAAAAAAACATTCTGATCTTCATTTCCCTATCAGAATAAAGGCAAGAAAGGTGCATCATTCATCAAGAAAAGGTTTGAAGGTTTGTACTTCAGAATATTTAGAGAAGCATGGTTGATAACTGAAATGCAGATTGGGTTTGGTTACAATCAAACCTTAACTCACTTTCAGATGTGAAGTGCTCAGTTCTGGGCTTTAGGTTTGTCCCCTGTGGGGTCACAAATAACAAAAAGAAAGAAATACAGTCTTGGTGTTATTCTTAAAAAGGATTAGTGTATTCCAGGATTTTAGTGTAATTTAAGCTTCTTAACTATGCGAATGTGTTCAGTGGATTAAGAAAACTAAACTAAATTTCCATCACCATTAAAAGCTACTAACTATAGATTGCCTTTCTTGTCACACAACAATGAATACGAATGAAGTCATCTCTGGAACAGTTTTGTCATATATTATTCAAAAAAGTAATGTATGGAAAGGACAAATGTGTGGAAAGGGAGGAAGGAAAAGAGATAGGTATATATCAGAGAGCTAAGTGATAGCAGAGATGTCTGAACATCTAAAAAGATGTTCAAGAAAATTATAACAAATCAGTCTGCATGGAAGAGAAAGGGAAGGATGAAAAAAGAACTGTTCTGAACAGCTGTACATGAAGAAGGACTGTGGCATTTCCAAGCAGATGAGTAAGTTTTGAATGAAAGCAACATTTTTATTTTTTTTTAATCAAACATTAATGAAATTTAATCAAGATTTATAGAAGGATAGATATAGCTGTGGAAAAGAAGAAGAAGAAAAAAAAGCTTGATGCTCATATATCTTCTGTTCGTTAAAAAAAAAAATAGAAAAGAAATTGACAGATAGGTATAAAAAGCCTACTAACACCTCAAAAGGTTCTATTTGGAGACAAAATCAAACACAGATAATGCCACCACTGGCTTCCTGCTCAGTTCTCTATTATATTTTGTGCCTATTTAGCTCTTAGCACTCAGCACCCTGGAAATTACGTGTTTGTGAAATCAGATACAGCATCCTTATTAAAAGATTTTAATATTCATATACAATCATAAAACGTCATATATGAACACATTAATTAATGCAGAACCTGCATAACATGACTTGATTTTCAGTACACTACTTGGAGAATGCCTTACTTCTCAACCAAAAATTTCCTGTACTGCTGATCCTTCCTTTATATATAAGGATTCTTTCCTACATATATATAAAGCTAATTTTGGAGATATTCTGAACATTCAACACTAACAGTAAGTCAGTTGAGAGATAAAAGTGCTTATCAGCATTTGGCCTGGTCTGTGTTTTAATTCAAGGGTGGATAAGAATCTTTGTTTGTTTGTTTGTTTGTTTGTTTTCCTATGGCAATAGTGAATGTAGCACTTTTGAAAGCATCTGCAGAGAATATGAATTAATCTGTTCTGCCTTTGTGAATACTTTGTCTGCATGTGTCGCATACTGATAACATTACTCACATCATTATCATTATCTCTGAACAAGTGTTTTCAGATACTTGATATCTTTTAATAAGGAAGGTGTACTGTATTTTGTATGAATGAGTTGGCAAGATTCAGGTGTTATGGTTACCTAGGAAGAAAACTGGGGGTAGAGGAGGCAAAGTAGGGATTAAAAATCAAGGTAAACAAAAAGAAGACATTCCATACCCTCATTCCACATGACATTATGGCTTAAAAAATATCATGATGTTCTCTAGAGACATTTACATATTCAAATGTGGTTTATCATTGAATGTAGACTATTTCAATCCATTAATTTTGTAAGCTGAATGCATCTGAATTTATCAAAGTGTTGATTAGGTGTATAAATCTGTGGCTGACATTAAAAAACAAAAAACAAACAAACAAACAAAAAAACAACAACCACAAAAAAAGCCTAACCATGGACCTAAATCTTTATCACATAAAAGGAAGTATTCAGGTATGTTTTGTCTGAGGCAAAGTTGTCATCTTTTTTGGACATGACTTTCTTGGCCAACATATTTATCCCCTCCCTCTAGCTCCTTGAAAATATTCAGTTCTTGTCCATTTCATTTATGAAAATAGATAATACACAAGTTCCCCAAATTAATAACTATATCAACATTAATAAAATCTTAGTTTCAAGCGATCAAAGATTCCACTGTCGATCTATGAAAAATGTCCTTGCAATAAGTAGGTGGTAAATTTGAATTTAATTTCAAACATGTAAAGGGTTTTGATCTTTTAGAATATATTATCATCTACTGTGCCTATAGGAGGTTATATTTATTATTATTATTATTATTATTATTAACTATTATTATTATTATAAATAAAGAATATTAAACAGATTCAAAAAGGGCAATTTATACATAGTTATATAATGTATATATGGAATAACTGAATATGTCACTGAAATTAACGAAATGCAGGAAACCCAAATTTCTTATGTTCTTACTTTGAATAGAATATATATATTGCTGCACTTTTTATGACTTCATAATTTTTATTTGAAGTGCTTGAAAAAGAAATATTAACACCATTGTTATATAAAGCTATTTTTTGTTATCAGTCTTCCAATTTAAAATAGTTCATACATAGAAAAAAAAAACCACCAACACCAACGACAAAAAAATTTCTTTCCCAGCAGCTTTCCCAGCTCTCCTGTATACCTGAGCTGAGCTCTATTATGTGACCAGTACTGTACAGCCAGTTGTAAATAGCCTTGAATACGCCAGACACAAGAGGTCCAACTACAGCAACACAATCTAATGAGTTTAACCCTGGATGCTGAGTTGTAAATTCTCATCTCCTGCTGTGGCTTTGCTGCATATAGGTTACTTAGGCTACTTAAACTTGGAGTTAAAATAAATAATAATAATAATAAATCATCAGCAGCAGCTCTGTTTAAAAGGTAGAATGTCAACACCTGTCTCACAAGGTTACTGTAAATATTAAGTAGTGAACTGTAATTGTCTGCTGGGC
The DNA here is from genome assembly GCF_009769625.2 of Cygnus olor. NCBI lineage: Eukaryota > Metazoa > Chordata > Aves > Anseriformes > Anatidae > Cygnus > Cygnus olor. The sequence continues at coordinate 123,298,967 of NC_049169.1, read as the reverse complement.
ATAACTGAAAAACAGTCAATTGAGTGGAACATGATCAATGAATGAACACAATACATAGTTTACTGAATACATGGATAGCACCATTTTTACCCTGTTTTCTTTACAGAAGGACTGTAACTGTTTATCTTAATTACATAATTTTCACTTTTGGCCTAATATTAACAGTCCATCTGCAAAATAATGATTAATGAACATGCCAACTAGTTCATGTAATGGTACCAAATACTAATGTATAAAATAGTGTGAAAGCACTGCACTCTTTTTACCATGTTTCACAGACATCACACTTTTTTGGGAAACATTTTACAGTATATTAGCTGTCAGATCATTGTGAATTAATTATGAACTAATTTGTCTTCTTTTCCCTTTTTCTAACTCAACTAAAATGGTAGATGTGCTGTTACCAAACTGTGCTTTGGAATGACATAAAGGAGTGCAGCAAACTTCTGATTGTTATTTTTCTTCAAAACTGTAAGCGGAAATGGTTGGAATTAGTCAGGAAAAAAAAAAAAAAAAAAGCACATCTTCCCTGTTTACAGTCAGAACCACAGTGCATAATATTTTGCTACAAGGAATAGTGTTTGTCTTTTGTCACTGAATAATTCTGCTACTTCCATAACTAAATCATTGATTTTTCAGCCTCTGGGAAGGAAAATGCAGTATTGTTTTTATTTCTTCAGTTCTTTTCAAGGTCTGTACTTGCAGGTGAATGAGAAAAGTTTTTCTTCTGCTACTATTGTTATCTAAATAACAGTGTGGTGGATACTGCTACAGCAATGGTTACATGTTGGTTGTTGAAATTTAAAGTTCTGGTTAAATAGGCAAGGTATTGAAGGACTGCTTCTCTTTTTGTTGTGTATAATAGCATGTTTGAAGACAAGCCTATCCCATGTCAGCTTTGCCATGGCAAGGAAAATCCATTCCTTCAGTATTGGTGTCTGCCTCAAAACTTGCAGTGAATTTCTAGTTTCAACAAATGCCATGCTGTACTTTCAGCTCTATCAAGATCATCTTTTCCATTGCCTCCAAAAATTTGCTCTGATCCGTTTCCTCTTGCAAGTAGTACTCTGTTTCCCTCAAAAGTCCCCCAGTCCAGATAGGTAGTAGTAGGTGTGGGACAACATCAGTATACAGTAAAGCATGGATTTACTTTAGCTCATTTAGTACTGGCCATACCTCCAATACAGGGCATCTGCTTATTGCACCTTCCAAGCAGGTATCTCCAAAGGAAGAATACACAGCCATGCAAAGTTGCTCTCAGGGTTGCAAACTCTCCTCTTCTCTCTCTGTGCTGAAGCAGGGTGACTAGGAGAAAAAACATCGGTCAGCTTTCAGCTGTGCTGCTATTTGCATCTGTTTCAATAGATTGAAACACGCAATGTCCATACAATGAACTGTAAGCAAGCAGCTTGTTGTAAGTATTACCTGATCTAGATTACATATCTAGTTCAATTCACTGTGGATTGGTGTTTACAACACTGATTGATGTATCACCTTGGAATTAAACCTACCCACTGACATCTTGCCTGACCTAACACTTCAACTGCCTGAGGCACTGCACAGGTACAGCTAAGCGTTTCTCAGAGTGAGCAGGTCTGGAGACAGGCAGCATTGTCTGTTTCCCAGGCTCCACTGTTAGCTCCACACATGAGATCCTGATTAATGTTTTGGATAACTTGGGGAGCTTAATTTCTTATATTCCTATTAGTGCGTGTGTCTTGTGAGAAAGTACTTCAAAATGTAGGGGTTCAATGGGATCTGGGAATCCATTTGTGTGTTGTGTTGTCTGTGTATTATGTTAATTAATAAATTTAAAGACTTCCAAGGTTCAGGATCAAATACAGAGCTTCTCAAGAGAGGTGGAAGTTACATGAAAAGAAGCTAACAGTTTAGAAAGGGCAATCACTCAGGCCTTTCAGAGGCAGAGTAAGGAATGAAATGTTGTCCCTCATCTTTGTGAATGTTGGGTGAAAGAAAAAAAATAGGCAGATCATAACAAGGCCTTCCATCGCTTGCCTTTAGTGTTGCTGTTAGGGTTATGTGTTATCTGTTCTGAAGAACTTCATTCTCTGGCAAGTGTTTAAGCTTTGCCTCTCTTAATAATTTTATATTATATTAAAGGAGTAGCTTTCGTAATGACTGAGGGCTGCACAGCTCCTATTACTGTCTATTGATCCTTGCCAAAATTCATCCTTATGAAAAAAAAATAAAAAAATTAAAAATCGTATATATATAAACCATATATATAAAAAAAACATATATATTCGTATTCTCCTGCTGCACTGTATATATATATATATAAACCACATATATATATATATACAGTGCAGCAGGAAAATACAAACGAATAAATTGTTTTAAACAATCCTTATCCTTAATAATTAAGCTTGTGTATCTATCCAGGCATGTGCAGATACTTTTGAAAGTTATTAAATCATGCAAAAATCCTTATGGCAAGCCTTTTGGCTGGCCTTAACCACTTTTGTTGTTGATGATGGGCATGGCAGATTGTAATAATCTTCAGGCTTAGCTAGAAAAAAAGACATTTTAGTGCAAAAAAAGTGTGGAAGTAATGGCAAAGATAAGGAGATAATGTGATTCCCTTCGTGGGGGAAGGGGGGGGGGGAGAAGCTAGAAAATCATCAGTGAATCATGAGCTGATGACTGAGAAAAACCATGTCTGGTGACTGACCTGGAAAAAAGGCATTACATTTAAATTCTCTGCCTTTCTCCCTCTTCCACCTCCCCCTCAGCTTCCACCTCCACAACCAAGAGTAAAGAATTGGAAGAAAATGGAAAGATAGTTTAAAGGTGATTTCAGAGCCGACTGAATTAGCTTCAGTTAAATCTAGGACTCCTGAAAAGCTGTGAGGCTCGGAAAGTGGTAAAACAGTATGGAGAAAACAGGTATTGCAAAGGGCCAATTATTTTTTGAAATATCATCCTTAAAAGGCCATGTTTTATAAAGCTTGAGTGGAGGACAAACTGTTTAGGAAAATCTGCCATAAAGAAAGAAGACTTACTGCATTCATTCTTTTGCTGTTCAATAAAGTTATCCTTCAAGCAAAAGCAATCTATATGTGGATGACTTACCACACAGAGATCAGAGTTTTTGTATATGTGAGGTATATTTTGTGCATATGTAATTTCAGCTAATTCTGTCTCCATCAACCACTGTAGGTTGATGGTTCCAGATTCCAGGTTTCTTATTTGGAGCTATAACATGAAATATGCTAAAGGAAATGCTTGGAGCACACAATCTTCTGCAGGTTGCATCTAGAAATTTGTTTTGATTCCAGAAACTGAGTGAAATCATAATTTTTACTGCTTTGATCTCTCTGTTGATGCTTATTCTCGTAGGAGAAGAAATTCTCTATAGTTTTGTTGTAAGTTAAAAGACTAAGTTTAGAAACAGGACAATGGAAAACATTAATGAATTATTGATATTGCTTGCATATCACCTCTGAATGCTGCTTAGTTAATGTGAGTTTTGTCTTCAGTCATATCTCAGAGCCTGGGTACCAGTAGTTAAAAACTTAGTTACATTTAGACTATCTTGATAATGAAAATCACCGTTGGTGAGGCTGTGTAATATCAAAAAAAAAAAAAAATGTTACAAACTATGTGCGTTTTTAAATATTCTAGACGTTCTAGTATGTTCAAGTTTTGGAAGAGGAACCTGAAATTTGCTAAGTGCAGTTCCCTCTTACATGGCATGTGCGTATTATGTTTAATCAGCATATTATGTTTAATCAGCCTGCATATGCTACATAGCTACAAAGACTTCTATCATTCAGGCTCTGAAAAATTTACTAATGCTTCATATGTCAATACTTTGTGTTTCACATGTCAATACATTCAGCATTTTCAGAGCTTGCATGGCTTGTGACTGTAGGAGTTGAACAACTTTTCGTTACAGTTGTTACAGTTACCATCAGGAGGTCCTGCACTGCTTGAAGCTCTAGGCAAGAATATTCATGGGCACCCAGAAAAATTAAAAAAATAAATAAATAATAATAATGAAAAAAGGTGCAGTTGCAGAAGGAAGGGAGGAAATATAAACACTATGGCAGACAGAGACAGAAATGAGATCAGTAGCAGTGTTTCTGAGAATATGGACAGAAATACAGAAGAAAAAGAAGTACAGATGACAGATTAAACAGGAGGTTGGGATGTTGTCAGAAAAGGTTAGGAGAGAAGAAAACTGCAGGAGAGCTTTCTATAAATATTGAAGTACTCATACTTGCAAGTCCTGGAAACTTAGAGTTGTGAATAGGTCTAATAAGAAGCTGACATATATAGTAGCAAAACTCATGTTGCCATTCCACTAGAAGATCTCTATGAAAGAAGTTAACAACTTTGTACTACTACCTATTACTGCCTTTTTGACATAAAGTCCACTGACCTGATTATTCAAGGTTAGGATGTTTCTGTGTAATGAAGTCATAACTTCATTTTATGTAAGATAGAAAAGAAGGATTACAAATTTTATGTCTCAAAAAGTCTTTTTTTAAAGAACATTATGATGTCTTTTTAGCAAGAATATCTAAAAATGCTATTCTAGAATATAGCTAATTGTTCGATCTTCATTTTTATGTAGTATCTTTATTTGTATCTAGTAATATCCATTATTAAAGAAAAAAACAAAACAAAACAAAACAAAAAACACAACTAAACAAATAAACAAAACTCCATTTTTTTTTTTCCAAACAATTTTTGGATAATATTTAGAGTTTGTTTTACAAGCCCCATATACACAGTCTCAGAGAGGCTAGCCATTGAAGTATGGAGGCCACACTTTGTGCAGTACCTCCAATCTACCTTTCTGCTTTGAGAGTTTTTCAGGGAGTTAGCTAAAGAGGCACTGTAGGCAGGTTGCAAACTGTGATGCTGAAGCAGCAAGTCAGAAAATAAATAAATCCCAGGTGTATGTTTTCTTTTCTTCTGCTTTTCTTTCGTTTCCAATACTTCTTTCAGAGCTTGTGTTGATAAATTATAAGGACAGTCATCTTTGGTGCATCTTGATAAAGCCATCTGTGAATGACCTGACAAAATCTAGCGCATTCCTTAGGTTACAGAAAACATAATTAGGCTTTACTAAATTTCTCAGACTGTCATAGCTCCAGAAAAGTTTAGGGATCAGGAAGAAGTGCGTTCCCCACATCCCCTTTCAGCTACAAGATTAAGGGATACACCAGGACACTCAGCTGCTCCAGGCTTTAACAGGAGGTGCCAGGGAGGTAAAAAGACTTGTAGTAAGCACAATGAGGTTATGTGAGCAAGAGAAGTCTGGATCATGCAGACATGAAATGATAAATAGAGAGAATGTTCATTTAAAATGTATTGTAGTTTGGAGATATAATTTATCCAGAATTTGTAAGAATTCACTTAGGAAATATTTTCTATTTGCCTTTTGTTCATATCAGGGAGAACTGGAGTGAATGCTTTTCTCCTTTGACATACTGTTGGTCACAGGAAGAACATCTGCCTTTCGCAGACAAATATTTGTTTAGTTTTTCTCCGTAGAAATGCTTCATGAAAAACATTTATCCTCTGAAAAGGGAATGCAAATTGTTACAACGTGAGTCTTGAAAAAAACACAGGCAAACTTTCTCTCTCAGCAGGCAAGGGAAAATAAGAGTTTGTGACAATACAGGAAAAAGATTAGAGTTCTACCCTAATGCATACTAGTCATTTATTAAATGTTAGTTCTAATTCTCCTGTCTGACAGTATCAATTCTTATTTTTCACCTTTCTCTGTATTCAGCTTGCATTGCTGTTTCAAGGTGAGGCTTTTACCTTCTGTTAAATGGTATGTAGCTTTTCCCAGTGAAGGCAGTAACGTACACTATTCCACGTTAGAGGGATACCATATCTTTAGCTTAATTTTTATTGAAATCTTCTGTTTTGTTATCAACACTAATCTGAAAGCTGAGTGAAATCAATGTGCACAGAAAACTAAATGAGTTACTCAATGTTCATTCAATGTTATTAGTCTCATAAAGATTCATAACACACAAAACAGATATGAATCATAAAGATTCATAACACTCTAAAACAGATGCCCATTTCCCTCTAATTGCTTTCAAAAACTTTATTCCTGTCTCCTAGATATTATCATTTCATAGCTATTGAATGCAGAAAGAACATGTTTCGTGCTGGTTGATATCCTCTGTTATCTCACTGAAATAGGTGGAATTACAGAGGTGATATACTAGTAAATTTGTCCCAATGACTTTTCCTATACACAACAGCAAAGTCCTAGAGAATATTTTTAACCTGTTTGAAAAAATAGTGTCTGATAACATGGTATTTTCATGTAAAACTTTTGGTTTTAGCGTATCTTCGCTGTTACAAAATAAAAATCCATACTATGCTTCTGCATGCAAGAGATGTTCCCAGTTCTATTCTAGAAATGTATACACTTCAAAGAATACACATACTGGGACCAACTTACCAATGCTTATTCACTTGTAAAATCTTTACTTGCATAAGCAATCCTGTTGAAGTTAAAACTCCCAGATACATGCTTTAAGGTTGCATGGATCTTGACAATTGTATTCTACCCCCCAGCTAAAGGCTAGCTTGAGTTTCATCTGATGCAACCTTCCAGTTGAATGCATCCCTGCTGTGAATATATATTTTGAAGTCTTAAGAAGCAGAGAGAAGAAGCAGAGAGCCAATTATAAACTGGAAAACAATTTTTCTGAAAAAGCAGATCTAGTTTCCTTTTAATGTTATTACTGTTCCCCCCCCCCCCCCCCCCCCCCCAATTGTATAGAATTTTGCTGTTTACCTCACTTTACAGGTTTTCTTCTCAAGTAGTACATGGTTTATTATAAGATTTCTTGCTGATGGTAGGAAAAAGAAGAAAGAAAATGTGAACATTGCTAATACTGTCCTTAAGAATGACCTTTGTTGTTGGGCAAGAATTGATGTCATATTTGGTACTTGGGTCCAAACTGTTCGACACTATGCCCCAGCGTATATTTTACCAAAGAGTTCTGCTTTCAAAAATGGGGACAACTATTTGCAAAACACCAGTGCCAAAGCTGATTTTTTTTAGTGTCTTTAAGACAATACGTAGGCTGACTGTGTTCTGCTCTAGGTTATGCTATGCCATGACTTCTGCACAGTGCACAGTGGGTGCACAGTGTCTGTATTCATACTGGTTATATATGCATAATATATATTACTTCAGATACTAAGAATGATTAAATTTTAAAAGTGGTTGGTGAACAAGCTATTGCATTAAACTCTCTTGGCTTCGCTAGGATAGCTGTCATAAATTGATTTGATATGTCAATAGTGGTTATTAGCTAATTATATAATCTGGCTCTTTGATGTGCTTGACATGCAGCTTTACTTTCAGACAAAACTGCCAACTGAAGAAGAAATGGAGTTTCCTTTTTTTTTCTTTTTTTTTTTTCTTTCAATTACTTGACTACTTACCCATACCCTCATCTTCAATTGAATACAATTAAATGGTTCTTAGAAAATTATTAAGTCAAGAAGTCTTTGGAACACAGTTATGTGTGTGAGTGAGTGCATGTGTGTGAAACAAGAGAGAGGAAGTAATGCTGGGAGTGGAAGTGTCTTCATTATTTGAGCAAACTGAGGTAATGACTGATTTTCCTGCAAATGCTACATGCCAAATCTAAGAAGCATTTCCTTCAGAGTATTATCGTAATAAGCATTGTCTTACAGGAGCTTCAGTTCTCCATGATGACTATCTCTCCATAGCTACAGTGGGATTTTTAGCAGGAGCTAGTAAGGAGCATGTGGGATCATGGTATTAGATAGAGATGTACTACTGATGGAAAAAATATTGTGCATTTGTCTTGCAAAGACAATGGGAATTACCTTGAGGTAAATAAACAGCATTCCTGGTTTGATCAATGTGAAAGGAATGATATAGAAGTACATCAGACAAAATTTTATGGAGATGGATTTAATTAAGTGTTTTACTGTCTGTTTATGTTCTGTAAAGACTTCATAGAGTGTCTGTTGTCTTTGCATGGCTGTTTTAATCAAATGTGGTTTACTTCACAGTAAAATAAATGTGTACCTCAACTCATACTCTAGCGCACAGAAATTTCTGCAGCCATTTCTTGCAAGTCAGCAAAACAGCACAAATTTATACTGGTAACACTATGACCCAAATATTTGTTAAACTACTACATGTTGCCTTATTAGATGTACTGTGGATTTTGAATATCAGCTGGATGCAGCATGTTTTCTGCTTTTTAGCCCAAAAATCTATTTAGCAGGCTAAACAATTACTGTCGAATATGTAATTCCTACAAGGTAGTAATATCTTGTTCCCCTACTCCCCTTCCTTTCTACAAAAAATAAGGAAGTTTTCTTGGCAGAGATTATTGTGATCCTTGATTTGTGTTATTTGGGCAAGCACAAATGTTTTTCACACAGCATCATTTTATTTTTTCACCTACCATAAACTGTCCTTGCTAGTCTGTTTTAACTGTGGTTGCTGTGCTATTGAATTCTGTTGAATTACCTTTTCTTTGTGTGTGCTTGTGTGTGTGTAAGTGCTAAACAGGGAAACTTTGTGTTATCCCTATCTCATACTGATACACATCAAGAACAACGTTCCAAGGGTGAAATTGCCATTTCACAAAGAATGGCAATGGTGAAGAATTGCACCCTCCCACTCCATTTCCATGCAACACTATTATCCTTCTCTTGCTCTATTCTCCTGTTTTTCCACCCACAAAACTAAGTTTTCTTATGGGTATATAAAGCCCACATGAATTAAGTAGTAATGTACTGTGCTCTGTAATTCAGAATTGTGAGCTTTGTTTTAAGCATTTTTTTTATTTGACATAGAAGTGAAAAGCTTCTAGCAGTTTATTTATTTCATGAATAATTTATTTTAATAATCAGAAAATTGACTAAAATATAGCAAAGAAATACCTTACGTCAACAGTTGAACTACACTGTATACTTTGGTCTCATTCACTTTTATTCATTTATTGTTTGTCCAATATGCGTCCTTTATGTTTATTAAAAATCACTTGGTATAGCTTTTTCTGGCTCTTCTGCACTAGACAGCTTGTCATAAGTGATTTGCAGAGTACACCAGCAGTGTTACTTAAGCAGTCTTAGCATATTTTTTTAATGAATACTACCCACCTATCTGCACCTAAATAATACTCATCATTTTAACGGATGTGATATTGAACTCTATTGGACTTTAAAGCTTCAGTAAATACCATAGACCTACAAGAACCATTTGAGAGAGATTATTTACACCTACCCAATTCTTCTATTTCTATTTTTCTTTTTAAAGAAATTAGATGTGGTTATTGAATAGCAATATTAAACTGCATAGAATTTAAAAGAGTGGATAAAAGGTCATTGTCAAACCTGACCATTTGTGGAATGGACCCCATAATCTTTGAAGTGCAAGTGAAAAAAACTCTGAATGCTTAACAAAGTATATTTTTCAGATACTTATTTTTTTTTTCTTTTTTTTTTTTTTTCTTTTTTTTTCTTTTTTTTTTCGGGGGGGATGGATTGTGTTTTGTTTTGTTCTTGTACTATTTAAACAAGTTTTCTGAAGCTAACTATCTTGTCTTTCAATGAAAAAAAAAAATCAGGAAACAACACTAATAGTCTTCAACCTGTTTCTCACCTTTACTCCAGACACATCTCTTCCCAGCTTTCTGGACTCCAGTCACCTTGCCACACCTTACACTCCATTCCCTCAATGAGGCAATGGGAAGTGCAGAAGGTGGTGAGCAGTGTGTTGTGCTTCCTTTGCTTTATGCTGCTCCATGTTTATCACTCAGGTCCTCTAGCATGTTTCTCCACCAGCTGCAGGGGGTTGTACCTGTTCAGGCACCCCCTGCTGTATCTCCACTTACATGTCTTCCGACTGTCTTCAAGACTGAAGCTTGACCAGGGTGATTTCCTGTAGTGCCAAGGTGCCAAGACTGATGTCTGTTCAACTGGCTTAATTTCACCATATTGTATTGGATGTTGCAGTCCTTCCTGTCAGTGCTTGAAAGGGGAATGGGTAGGAAAGACGGTGTTCTGAGAATATAATTTTATCAAATTTCTACCAAGAAAAAAGTGCAATAAAATATAAATCTCAGAGTATCAGCATATTCAGTGAGGAACAAATTACATACAAAGGTATGCTATGCAGGCTGGATATATACTCCCATTGCATACAGAATATAAATATGTAAACATATAACGTAGTACAGATTGATTCGGTATTTCCTGATGTAGATTTTCTTGCCTGTGTACAAGACAGAAGAATAGTTATGGTTTCCAAGCTGACCTATGATGAGTATATTCTTTTGGACAGGATCTTACCCTTTCGGTCCACTTGTATTTAATCACTATTTCATAGTGCAGGATGATTGCTTTTCGCTAACAGCTGGGGCACACGCTACCGGAGATATCAGTCTGGGAATTGAAAGGGTTGGGGAGAACAGAAACAATTCCATTTCATATAAACAGATTCCAAGTCAGGTAGCCAGAAAATGACGAAGAGAACTGCTAGACTAGGAGCTGGGAAGCATCTCTTCATTTACAAAATGTAACAGAAACATGTGTACAGTTTATATCTCTAGGTTAGAAACAATCTAAATTATTGGAGAATCTCAAAGTGTATTGGCCTTTAAAAATACCAACCCTCATCAAAAAAAGTTGGTTTTTTTTTTTTTTTTTTTTTTTTTTTTTAAAGGCAAGGAAGGGAGGTCTGACTTATTTTAACTTCACTTTCATTTTCTTGTCTCCTTGGGATGATATGCACAGAAATAAGAAAAAAAATCTTTCTGTTCAAATTCCTATGTAAATGAAAGAAAAGGGAATGCACTTAAGCAATTTGCTGTATTGCCTTCTGTAGATGAATTAAGACTTGTACCTAACCTAGAAGAACACATTTTCTGGAGGTCAGTCACCAAAGAGGTGTTGTTGATGGAACATCCCAACTGCTCTACCAGACCATAATCTGCCTGCACTTCCTCACACCCACTTTAGTGTATGCAGGGGGTAGTTTTGACTATTTTTGTTCTGCTGCAGGAGATAAAGACATAATGGTTGTCTTTCGAAAAAGGAGTGAACAAAACCAGATTGGTCTGGAAATTATTTATGTTTGAAATGAACAGCTATTGTTAGTGTTGCCATAGAAATTATACCTTTAAAAGACTAGCAATTCCCCTCTGTATTGCATTCTTTTGTATATAATCCTGTGCGGGGAAAAAAAAATAAATAAGTCTGTGGAATGTCATGATTCTGACTAATCTCTCTTGCTCCTCTTATTAGATTAGATTTCTCCAATCTCATCCTTCTGCTACAGCCTTTGAAAGAGTACACAGCTGTCAGTATACATGTTAGACAATTTCTATGTTGGAAGATTATTTTCTCCTTTTATGAGAAGCTGTGTATCTTTTAAACATCAGAAATGTGCTGCCAAGTATAGTTCACAGCATGAAGATAAATAATGCCATTAAACTAGAAAACCTTTTAATGATTGCTGGCTACTCAGTGGGCTTAGCAATTTAGAATAACACTTCACTACAGTTATTGAAACTTCTAAGGCCAGCAATCATTTCAAGACAAAGTGGTAGTATTCTTTTATAAAGTGGGTCGTTGGTGATTTTCTGAAAGCTTGCCTTGGTAATTTTTGTATTCTTTTTATTCCTATGCACAAGAGGAAATACAGAATGTGAGATGGGTTGTAAAAATACCATAAAATTATTTTAATTTATCTGGGACTATATTGGAATATGGCATGCTATAGAGGTTACTCTTAATTCCCATGAGGACAGCTGCTATGAATAGACAAATATACTCATATACTTTGCGAAACCCACCACTCTGCACTTTGTAATGGTTAAGGAACAGAGAAAAAGGACTTAGCTTCTCTACTATAACCAGTCAACCCTTACTTCAGAGTTTCTTTGTTCACTCCAGTTTCTACTGTCTATTATGTCTTTTATTACTGAGTATCAGTGAAAAGAAAGACTCTAGCATTTATGTCATGCTTCTTTTTATACCTATGTAGTAAATATTGTCTATCTAAAACCAGCCAGATATATATCTGCTCCATAGTTAGAGAGATATTCAATAAATCTTAAAACACAGGAAAAGTTTTTAAGGACATAGAGAAACAGAAAGGGAAAAAACACTCAATGCAAAAATTAATAACTGATGGGTTCACATGTAAAATTTAACAAGAAATTAAAACTAAGTCCTGTGATCCTACAGATGAAACTGAGTTCACTATTTCATTTTCATTTGAACAGGAAGGAACAGGGAATAAAAGGTTGGAAAAGAAACTTTCTTTATTGTTATTATTATTATAAATGTAGAACATCTTTCTGAAAGTGAGGTCAGAGTTTGGCAATTTAACATGGATCTAAAAATCCTCTTCCATCTGTAGCAGAGAATATGTACTCAAAGCTATGCTAGGCATAAAATATAAGTTCAGAGTGCATTCTTGCAGATATGATAGCACAGCCTGCAGGGAATGATGCACTGTAATGAAGATTCCTCACATGACTCAACACATCCCTTCCCTTATGTCCATAGTAGATCTGACAGGTGACATCTTTTTGTTATTTATTTTCTTTTCCTTCCACATATACTTACTTTTCTAAAATCTAAGCAAGATTGGGTAATTCTTTTTGTTTTGTAGTCATTAATTTATCAAAACACTTTTACAATCTTAAAATACATTAGTGTTTAATTAAAACTTTGGATAATATATTCCCATTCTTGTCCACTCTGTTGTAGAACTCAGAAATTGTTAGGCTAGTATTAAACACTAAATTCATGTTTACTCCAGCACTCCCTAAAATTATATATGCAATTGTAAACAAAGCAGCTGGATTTTTTTCACTCTTTCATAAGTATTTGATTTAGTTGAATTGTTGATTGTTGCAAGCAGCATTGTAGCAGAATTATTAAGGATTTTCCAATTTACCAACAACCCATAGAAGTCATATACCTAAACACTGAACCAAGTGACAGCTTGTAAAGGTTTTTTGCTCTGATCTTTTCTAATTGAGACTCTTTTCTAATTTCAACTCCTAAATTACTATTTTTTTCTTAAGAATAAATTATTATTATTATTATTATTATTATTATTATTATTATTATAAATATTTTTCTATGAAAGTGAGGTCTCAAGTAGGCTCTTGAAGAAGTGTTTACCTCATTGGCTTTTTGCCAAAAGTTCTAAAGGCACATGACACTGCATGGGAAGAGTAAAAATATTCTGGCATGGTATACAACCTCTGTGAAGGTGTCCTGGTTTCAGGTAGGACAGAGTTAATTTTCCTCCTAGTAGCTGGCAGGGTGCTATGTTTTGGATTAGAATGAGAAGAGCGCTGATAACATGCTGAGGTTTTAATTGTTGTAGAGCAGTGCTTACACCAAGCCAAGGACTTTTCAGCTTCTCGCTCTGTCCTGCTAGCGAGCAGGCTAGGGATGCAGCAGGAGCTGGGAGGGGACAGAGCCAGGACAGCTGACCCAAAGTGGCCAAAGGGGTATTCCATACCATCTGACGTCATGCTGAACAATATATAGGGGTGGCTAGCCGGGGTGGGGGGGGGGCCGGCTGCTCGGGGATAGGCTGGGCATCGGTCAACGGGTGGTGAGCAATTGCATTGTGCATCACTTATTTCGTACACATTATTACTATTAATACTATTATTGTTATTATTATTATTATTATTGTTGTTATTCTTTTCCCTGTCTTAATAAACTGTCTTTATCTCAACTCACAGACTTCACTTTCCCGTTTCTCTCCCCCATCCCGGAGAGGGAGGGGAGAGGGTGAGCGAACGGCTGTGTGGTGTTTAGCTGCCAGCCGGGCTAAACCACAACAGAAGGCTAATTATTAAAACTCAGAAGGACTCAGAAGAACTGTCATTTGGAATATGTTTGGTTAAGCTTTGCCTTTATGTTTCAACCTTGCAATAAGCATGAAGCTGGCATCTTTTATTTTATTTTTAATTTTTTTCCTTCATTAACTGTTTTGTTTGTTTGTTTTTTGAGCTATCACAAAGTAGCTTCAAGTCTGCCCTTTGTGTTCTGGATAGAGGCTACTATTTATAATAAACAAGAGGATATGCAACCCTTATCGGATTTTTTTTTTTTTTAATATTAAATACTAAACATTATGGATATAGTTATATTTATTGGAAGCATTATTCAGTAGCGAAGCAATGAGCTAGGAAATGTTTAGACTTTCAGAAAAACAACGAAGTGTACAGGTGATATTTTCAAAACTTTCTTTTCTTCTCAGATTCCTGATTTGAAGAAAGAGTAAGAGATTTGGAAAACAGGTACATTTGAGAATATCTTAATTCCAAAAGGTGATTATGCCAAGAAAATCAAAAGAATTATTTATCATTAAATCGATTTACTGCTGTGCCTGTATCCAAAGTGGGTTACTGTTTTCTGCTAGAGTTTATGCACTCTTCAGAGACTTTAGTAAGCATGAAGATTATAGGAATAAAACAGGAGTTTTCATCTTCTTGGAAGCAATATGACTTTAAAAAAGGGTGAGGGGAAGGAATAAGAGAGATCTGTCAGTCCTTAAGTTGATCTCTTGTATTCTAAGTGGTGACATGATTGAAGTGAGATATAATCTTCTGAGTCATTAGCTCATATTTTTGGTGGGGCAACTGAGAAGGTGATACTTTTAAGTTATCTGGCTCCTTGTCTTGCCTGTTTTAGTAATCAAACTGTGCTGAGAGTAGGATTACAAACTGAAGCCCTTTTGTTTCAGACAATATTACACAAGCATCATCTGTTGTTAGGGAGATAGTCAACCAGGGAACAGTCATCAAAAGATAGCATGATGTTTTTGCCACATTCAAGCCTGTAAAAACTGTTATGCTGAAAACAGAATGGTCCCTTCCCATTTTATTTTAAGCTACGCTAGCAGCTGCTATAATACATAAAACAGCTAAATGATTCCATAACAGTATTAATGAATTTAAATGAGAGCTGCAGTCTGCTCTTCTGCAGTCCAAAATTTCAACTAACGGGTGTGTGCAGAGTCTACAGTATGAGGGCAAGTCATCCCTTTTACCTATAAAACTCCCACTGACAATTACACATATTCACAAAAAGAGAAGAATTAACCTTTGTTGGGAACACTGTACAACAAATCAGTTAAACTACCAATAATCAGAGGGAGAACTTGTTTGGATGTAATACTGATATTTTCACAGTGGGAAGACAAAATTATTAGTAGATTGTTGTCTATGATAAACCACAGAAGATAATAAATGGACCTGAGTTTTAACGGTTGTTTGCAAAAATCAGAGCTAACCTTTACTGACAACAGGCTTACGGTGGCAGAAAACACCCAGGATAAAACATTCAATGCAAATCTTACCTAGTATTGAACTGACATATTGAACTGGATGCTCTTAGCATGCAAGCTGCATATGCATATATAGTATGCATATGTATACTTTCATATGGGGAGTTTAGAGGAAGAGATTTATGAAATACTCCAGCTAAGGCAAACTTAATGCAATGAAAAGCTTGTATGTTTTAACTTTTATACATATATAACATTTCAGTCTTGACCCTTTTGTTGTAATTATTTCAGTATAGGAATTATTCCATTAAATTATTCCAGTAAAGTTTTTGTAGTTTATTGGCTTCATAAGGGAGTTTGCAATACTTTCACAATGCTATTTACAATAGTAGCAACCTTAGATACATGTCACAAAATATATTTCTCCATCTAAAGATGTTTATAGGGATAAGCAATTAATTGTTAAAGGTCTTGCTGAAACCACTCAAATTAAATAGTTATTTAAAAGAAAAAGAAATCAGTGAAGAAATTCAGTAAAGAAATCTGACAATTCTCATTGGATTCTGATTCATACCCCTATAAAATGTCATTAAGCTGTATATATTGAAAAATACTTTTTCTCATCTACTTACAAAGTGGAAAAGCCTCAGACTAGTTGAACTAAGATTATTTAATTAGTTTAACAGTGGACTAATTAAGCATACTCTTAAATCCATGCTAAGTGACTTTGCTCACTCAGTCCAAATACGATCCTTTCATGTGGGAAACTGCATTTCACAAATGCTAGAAGTTTGGGGAAAGTTCTTTTTTATGTAGGTGGTCTAGGTCTCTCAAAAAGATGAATATGTTGTTCTGTTCCAGGGTGACTGTTTTGTCTGGAGATAACAGCTTCTTGCTTGTGATCTATATAGACAGTGCATTGCTACTTGATATCACAGGATATTCACAGTCTGCCAGAATTAACAAATGTATTGCACGCTAACCTTACTTGCTTTGCTGACTCAAAGCTATACTCACATATTGCAATAAGTTAAGTTAGTCAGCAACATGTAAGAATGTCATCATAAACTGTGTAGGTGAATTAAGCAAAGGGTTCGGTGACAGTCTAGGCAGACCTAAGTGCTGACGTCTGTATTTATACTTACCTAGTTCCATCTCATCTTTCCCTCCTGCATTTTCTGACATTTCCTTGAAGATTTATTGTTCACAGCAAAAGTGAATAGCACCCTTGCCAGCTCAGTGAAATGCATGGTAAATGTTGGCGCAAAGTGTGGAGGAGGCAAAAATGGGAGTAGAACTACGAAGAAGATATTTTTCAGGTGTAGAATCAAGTGAGGAAAATTTAAGAAGTAAATTCAACAGAAGCTTTGGGCCTCCTCAACATGTTTGAGAGACAAATGTCTAATACAGTAAGCATAGGAACATATGTATGCTATAATCTTGATGTTAGTTCTGACTTGTTTTACTCTAACAAATCAATCTTTCAATCTACCTGCGACAAGCTAAGTGAAATTTCTTTTGGTGGACACGGGTTATTCTGCTGTACAGTTTCATCATATTAAGTCTCTATGCTTCAAACCTCATGAATGTGAGTGCCGTGCATTGGCTTCTGCCATGCCTTCTATCACATGTAAGCCACTTCACTTGAAGTGTGATGTCGTTACCTGGCTTTCCTGCCTTCCACCCTCTCTTTAGACCTTTCTGCAAAGCTTCTTCATTACTTACCACACCACCACATTTACCTCTTTTGCATCTGATGGAGATTTGTTGTGTCTTTGGGGATGCACCAATACGGCAGTGAAGACATATTTTCAAGTTCTTAGAACTTCTTAACTAGCACAAAAGTGAATCAGAGGCAGAGGGTGATGGAGCAATACATCTTTTTAGGACTCCTGCTTAACTGTGCAGGCCCCACAGCTGTGCCTCCAGCCTACTTCTGCACCTCCTCTGATTCTGCTGTATTCACCCCTACATTGTTAGAGTCCTTTCTCTCAGCCTTTGAAGGTTCTATATTTTTGGGGGGCAGAGAGCGGGTGTCCTTGTCTTCAAAAGAGAAATTTTAACTTCTTCCTTGGGGGAATGCTGTCCTTTGGAGCATGTCTGCGGACAGATACGGGAGAAAATATGTCTTCTGTGGAATGTAGTCAACACTTTTATTCTTCTAGCTCCTGAGTAGCACTTTCACTGTTCAGTATAAGGATATACTTACACTGTCTTGAAAAGGCTGTTGGTACAACTCCTATCTCGTGGAGCATGACTGAGGACAAAGTAAAAATCACCTGAGAAATAAGGACCATATCAATCCATTAAATCAAACTGAACTTTGGAAATAGATATTTCTCAATGGGCACACCCATCTACAGTTTATAGTGGATATTTATCTAGAAGTATCCATTATCTAATGTTTTCATGTGTTTTGAAAATATTAACTCTTGTAGAATAGTGAACTGGATTGTGAACTTCCATAGCATGTTGGTGTTGTTCTAAAAAGCCTTAAATAAAAGATTTTACTCCGGTATATCTACACTACAAGCAGGTTTGCATAGTGACATTTGTCCAGATTTATGCAGAAATCTACCAGCTGATTTGTATTCATATTGCTGTGCACTAGCCCATAGAGCACCCACCTGTTCACCAGTACTGAATGCCAGCCCCAGGCACCGCCACTGTGGCTGGGCGGTCAGCTTCCCAGACATGCCGAGGGGTGTCTGTGGCCAGGGCCAAACCCTGGTTTGTGGGAGCCACTTCCAGGTGTGGTCCTATTGCAGGGCCTGGCCTGAGCTACTGCTGCCACTCACTGCCTGAGCCCTGCACAGCCCATCCATGTCTTTTTCCGAGCTGGGTGCACCTGTGGGCCCACATGTCCTGGCCTCTGACCTCAGCCCAGCCCTTTGTCTAGGGAGGTGCCGGGGGCTGGAACTGCTGCAGTTGCCCCCAGCTGCCCTGTCTGGCATGGAGGGATGGCTGGCTGCCAGGCCCTGCCCTGAGCCCTGCAAGGGGACCCCCATAGTCTTGGCCTCAGGGAGCTGCTGCCCTCATGTGTGGTAAGTATGTTCAGTCAAAACAGAAGATACTGTTTCACACAAATTTACTTGATGCTTTTAAGATTGTTTTGATGTTCCTTACCCATTTACTGTATTACATATTCCTCTAGCCCTTGTGTCACCCCATAAAACTGAGAAGGAGAAAACAGTAATTTTAGTCTGAACAAAAGCTGGGATGCTTGCTTCCTTACTGAAACCATTGCGTTTTCCTGTATTAGCTCTGCCTTGATCAGGCTCTTTTGAAAAAAAGAAGCAATAAGTTGTCCTTTCTGCAAAATGGCAATAAATTTTTGTGCACAAAGTAGCCTTTTTATTAGTTGTATGAGCCACATTACGTAAACAATTGAGAACCTTGGGGAAAAAAAATCACTGTGCATTCAATTAAGGTCTTGCAGTTGTGTGAGCATCAGAGTTGCAGTGCCCAGCATAAGCCATCATCTCTCAGTAAGTAGGAGGCATACTTTCCACATCTGCCCCTGGACTTTCAGGACAAAACAATTAGTACTGATAAGCCCTAAAATCAGTAGCATTGAAAGGTGTGTATTTGGCCTAGCTAATACTGAACATATTTAGAACTAATACATGCTTACCAATAACTTTACATCAAAGGTTTTGTTACAAGGGTAGACATCTCCATTTCTTTGGGAGTTGTCTGCTGTTCATGTTAACATATGTTTCAGCAAAGTCTTTTGACATTATATTCATTGAGAATGTATTCAAGAAAGCCTAAAACTTGTAAACAGTGTAAAACTAAGAGAATTACCTTTCCTGACCAAATATATATACATCAAAGACAAAATTATCATTATGGTAGATTTATGTGTTTTAAATATTGTAGAGTATACCAAATATTTTGAAATATTGTATGTGCTGAAAAGATTCCACGTATTCTATAAAGTTTCATGATGATCTGACAGCAGATGAAGAAAACGAAAAATGCTAAAGATGAAGAAACTAAAGGATGCTAAACTCTTATCATTTTCCTTGCTCTGAAAGCAGATGACCTGATTCACATGGGACTGAAACACATTTTATTAAACATTTGTTTTAAAATTGAAGTTTGAGCTAGCTGACTGATACAAACTGATAGCCAAAACCTCAACAGTATCTAAGTGATTACATATAATAGAGCTAAAAGCTTCTTGGTGAGTATCTAATACTTGTTATGTTAGAGATGTGCTAATATTCTGTACTTGCTTAAACCTTTGCTTACTTTAGGATTCTCTTATTATGCTTGCCTGAATTGACAGTTTATTTGCACACAATTACTAACAATATATGCACAGGAAACAGAAACAGTTTCTTTCCTAAATGTACAAAGGTCAGTAAAGAATGCACTCTGTCTTTTTCTATGTAATGATTGCAAATACTATGCATTGCACTGTAAAGTGTGTAAAACTGTCAGTATGACATATGGGCCAATGAACTATAGGCAATGGCTAGATATAAGTATCAAGTTACAGCATTTAATTCAGCAAGGTACAAGGGCGTTATACTTACACCTTTTGCTTAAAATCGATCTAATGCACCCTGATTTTTTCCATTCTTCCTACTTTCTCTCCAGCATGGCTAAGGTTGGAAGTTATTGTGGGGCATTTCAAGCATGATGGCCTTAAAGGTTTTCTTTTTTATATACATATTTTTCTAGTACCTGTAATAGCCCTTATCAATACACCAGTGTTATAACCAATTAAAGGTTAAGCAAGACTTGTGCAGTATAAAAATCACTGCCTGTGAAATAATTTTAACTTGCATATGCATCCACTTCTATTCCTGATAGTATGTAAGCACAATAGCTATGAACAATCAGGAGACAGAAATAGAAAGATGACTATCACTTGTGGATCTTCTGTTGTTTCTGCAGCTACCCAGAAAACAGAGCCTTCGCAGTTCATTGTCTGAGGCTGGGATGGCTGCTATTAGACAATGAGAGGTCACATTCTGTCTTAATATGCATGGGTGGAGTATGTTTGAATTCAAAATCCTGTGGAAATAATATAAACATCAACTATTGACGCATTTATTTTTAGAATGTACCCCAAATCTTCTATTTTAGACATTTATTTTTTTGAAGAACCAAAACCTCAGCAGTGGTATTCTGATACAGATTTTGTATATATTATTATATATATTGTATATTATAATATATTATATTGTATGTATAATCATATAGTAGTCAGCTAGTAGCATGAATTCATGGACAAATGCTTTTATGCTCAGTTTTGAATTCTGTGGAAAATAGATATATTTCTGCTGAGCTTTTAAAACTTCCTGAGGGCTTTCACAATATGAGATGATAAAGTTTTATGGAATGCTCTATTTTTATGTATAGTCAATATGATGAGAATCATTCTGCTCTGTGCAACAGGGTGGAAATTAACTGAATAGTTTTGAATGAGCCACCCATAAACATTTGCTGCATTTATTTTATGTGATAACGTTTTACTCAGTGCAAACTACTCCTTTGAAAGTACACAATATGTATATGTGTTAGAGTTACAGCACATGCTCAGTTAACGGGAGTATTATTTTGTAAGTCTTCTTGATCTGAAGAATTTGAACCCACATTTCCCTAATCTCTCATCCAATTATTTTGATGACAGCAATCTCTATCATTTCTGGGGAAAACAAGGCCTTGTGCATATAAATTCAGGAGCCTGGAAAAAGAAGCAAAAAGAGACAAATTGTGGTCTCGTAGTTACAGTACTTCTTCAGGAAAAGATTCCAGTCTCTTCTTCTGTGTTATTTCTATTATACATATCATCCATTTTAAGTCAAAAGGGTTTGAATTACGGGTTTGGAATCCCAAGACTGATCCACCACAGTCTGCTTCTCAGTCTCTTACTGATCTATGAGTATTTGAAATCCCAGCTCTGAAGGGGTAGAGGCATGTCATGGTGGTAGACAGTGCTCCTAATTTCCAGAGGAAAGTTATTTTTGAGAGTTTTTTTTTTTTCATCATTATTCCGAAAGAAAGATCTTGAAGGACACTGTAATAATAGCCCCAGTTATGAAAATTGCTAGAAGTATATGGAATGTACTGCAATTACAGTGTAATTAACACTCAGCCTGTGACCTAGATATGTGTAAATCTTTGCATGATTTATATTTTCCTTTGTTATAATCTGAAATTGATTTTAGAAGGCTTTGGAACAGCCATTGTTACCATCAGGATATTGCATTTTTAAGTTTGTATATCATATATTTCATGGCTAAACATTGATTGTGCTACATTGGTACAAGAACTCTGTCTCAAGACTTAGTGTCGAATCAAAAATTGCAGCTATTAAAAAGCAGCACTGTTCAGCAGCACGTAAAAGTTGTAATTGGGTAGGGCAGTAACACCCCTTTTCTGACCTTGGATCTCAGTACAGTTTTATAAAGCCATAGGTCTCCTACTGTCTTTCCACACAAGCAATGAAGTTTTCTTTAGCATTAGGAATATTAGGTAGCTGGTTGGTGCAAGGGCAATGAAGTGAAGACTGAGCAGAGTTTTGCTAAGAAATTAGATATGTTGGTACATGCTTTTCAAAACTTAGCCAAAAAAAGCAACAAGAGCAACAAGGAAAATGAAGTTGAAATAAAAGAATGTCATTCCAAACTGAATGATGGGCCTGGGCAGTTTCAAAGTTATCTTGTTCAGTGAAGATAAACACTTTCCAGATTTAATGGAGAAAGCTTTAGCATTATTTTCAACATTTTCTTTCACCCTTCTGCTCCTTCAATAATAAAGGTTAGGAATTATGAAATTATGATGTGACTGTCAGTCTTGTACACAGGCTTGTTCACAATAATTAAGGTGCAGATCAGAGCAGAAAGAACTGCTCCATTTCTTCACAACTGTTGCAGAAAAACAATATAAAATAAAATAAAACTGAGAACTCCCCAAGTCATGTTAGGTGGTCCCACGTGTCATAAAGAATTGCCATGTAGACATAACAAATTTTAGTTATATCTATTTTTGAAGTTTTCACCCTACAACTTTAATAAACTGCAAAGGTATATATTTCAATTATAGATATCAGTCCTTTACAAAACAATTTAATGATAATACCTGTAGGAATTGTTCTGTTTTCAGTTGTTGTACGTGAGATCTGTATATGATTGGTAAAGCTGATGACCTTTTTCATGGAATCATAGAATCATAGAATGGCTTGGGTTGGAAGGGACCTTGAAGATTATCTAACTCCAACCTCCCTGCCATAGGCAGGGATGCCACACACTAGATCACATTGCTCAGGACCTCATCCGACCTGGTCTTGAACACCTCCAGAGATGAGGCATCCACAACCTCTCTGGGCTACCTGTTCCAGTGCCTCACCACCCTCTGAGTGAAGAATTTCCTCCAAACCTCTAATCTAAATCTCCTCTCTTTTAGTTTAAAAACCATTTCCCCTTGTCTTGTAAGTATCTGACTGAGCAAAGAGTCGCTCTCCATCTTTTTCATAAGCCCACTTTAAGTACTGAAAGGCCGCAACCAGGTCACCCCACCACTTGATCATCTTTGTGGCCTTCCTCTGGACCCATTCTAACAGACCCACATTCTTCTTTTGCTGGGGGCTCCAGACCTGGATGCAGCACTCCAAGTGGGGACTCACAAGGGCAGAGTAGAGGGGAACAATCACCTTCCTCCACCTGCTGGCCACTCTTCTGTTGATGCAGCCCAGGATGCAGATGGCCTTCTGGGCTGCAAGCACACTCTGCTGGCTCATGTCGAGCTTTTTGTCCACCAGAACCCAAGTCCTCCTCTGCGGGACTGCTCTCAATGAGTTCTTCTCCCACTCTGTACTTATGTCTGAGATTGCCCCAACCAGGGAGCAGTACCTTGCACTTGGACTTGTTGAACCTCATTAGGTTCACGTAGGCTCACTTCTCAAGCTTTCCAGGTCCCTTTGGATGGCACCCCTTCCTTCTGTTGTATCAACTGCACCACTCAGCTTGGTGTCATCTACAAACTTCCTGAGAGTGCACTCGATCCCACTGTCTATGTTGTTGATAAAGATATGAAACAGCACTGGTCCCAGGACAGACCCCTGAGGGACATCACTCGTCACGGGCTTCCACCTGGACTTATAGCCATTGACCACCGCTTTCTGGGTATGACTTTCAAGCAAATTCCTTATCCACTGAATGATCCACCCATCAAATCGATATCTCTCTCTTAAGGTGCTTTCTGTTGTTTTTTAATGGTAAATTCAACATATGGATCCTTTTGTCTTCATGAAGTAGTAGGTTGCCTATGGAAAGCTACTACCATCTTGCCTATGGAAATACCTTCCATACGGAAACTGATTTTTTGCTACCTAAATGCAGGTAGCATATTGCAGGCTGACATCCAAAAATAATTTTATCATAGATAAGGAAATTTGTAATATTGTGAACTTCTAAAGCTTTTTATTTTTTATTTTATTATTATTATTATTATTATTATTGTTAACACAAACCTAATCACAATACTCACATTTCTAGGGGGAAGTGGTGACTTTCTTCCCAGGTTGTTTGTAGCATTAAAATGCAAGGACTGTTCTCCCACTGGAAGCAAGCAGCCACTGGTGAATACAGTTTTTCTGGGACTTCAGAGCCTCTTGCACAGCAGGTGCCAGGCTGCAGTAAGGGCTGACTGCCCCCCTGCCATGGGAAGCCAGGCCCCATGGGCAGTCACAGCATAGCCCGTGCCCTCACCCATGGCATCTGGATGTGGGGGCTGGTTATGGGGTCTGCCTACAGCCCCTGGCATGGTAAGCAGAGGGCCAGGACAAAAGCCAGGCTTCAGGCAGGGGTGGGGGAGGACCAAGTGAAGGCTGGGCAGCCCCAGAAGCACTCTCAGGGTCTTATATCAGGTTATTGAAATTTGGTTTGGACAAGCACACAGGATTTGGCAGTTAGCCCACAAAAGAGAAAGAATAAATGGAACACCTGCTTCTCCCTCTTCACAACCCTGAAAATATAAAGCAAGCTCATATACTATGAAATGTAATGTAAATTAGGGACCTAACTTCTAATATGGCAGAGTTGAATAAGCATTAAATTAGAAACAGGTTGTACTCTAAGGTCTAAGATTGCACTGTATTAGTAAGATTACATTACAAGGATCAACTGTGAAAAAAAGGAAAATATGTAGCCTACTGTGTATAACACAAAAGACAATCATTAATGTTAGTGTTATGTAAACCAATAGTCTCAGTGATTGTGAGGGATTTTATTATCAAGCAAGAAAATGTTCCATCAGAATATACAGTGGAGCTTCATCCTCCAGATCCTTCTGTCCCTCTTCAATTCAAGGGAAAATGTCTCTGTCATTAGTGAATCATATGGGAAATATTATTTAGAGAATTTTTGGAATTAAATCATTCCCAAAATGCTCATTGCTAGTCAAAGTAACTAGAGTCTTCTGTCATAAAGTCTGAGGAACATCACGGTTATTTTATCAAGCGTTTATTCAAAAAAAAAAAAAAAATCAGGAAGACTAAATGTTTTAAGAAAAAAAAAAGTAGTTTTAGCCTAAGTTAAACTCAAAATTATACTGAAAGTTCTTCACTTACTCTAAGTTACATCTTGCAAATTTATTTCTTAAACATGTTATATTCATATGTAACTGTTACTCTTTGCTAATTAGAAAATAGCAGAAAACTAACTATATAGGGACCTACAGTATTTCAGCTTTTTCTACTGTTGGTTTGTTGCAGATAGCTAGTAGTTGAAAATTTGCCTTATGTAGAAAAAGAGTTTGAATTCCACAAATACATACAGTGAATATACTTAGCAAAGCAAGGTTGTTATTTTACCTTCATTGTAAATATTTTGGGAGCTCGTTTAGTTGCCTGAAAACACATCCAATTAGAATTATCCAATAAAATGATATTTGGAATATTAAAACTTTCTTTTGTCAGTCTTTGCAGAGATGGAATTTCAGATTGGTACAAGAACAAGAAATGACTACTCAATCCCCAAAAGCAAAGCTACAGAGTGGTCAAGGAACTAACGGAAGAGCAGATAGTTAAGTTTAGATATCTCACAGGAAAGGAACATGCCATAATAGGTGGAAGACTGGTTACACATGCAGAAGGATTTGGAAGAAGGGCTTTTTTTTTTTTTTTTTTCTTTCTTTCCTTTCAGAAGGACAGTATTTCAAGTCAGTTTTCTTTGAAGCTTTCCTCTTCATCTATCTTGACATATTTAAGGCCATAAAAAGGAAGAAATTATTTCTTCATATCTTTCTGGGGCTTACGACTAGTTTCTCATGAGTGCCTGAAAATCTGATTGATGACTCTTTGTTTTCTTAGACTTTGGAAAGTATTTTTATGGCCTTTTGCTTCTGAAGCAGGTGTATGTTCCTCTAACTAACATTTTAAATGTTGTTAAGACTCTCCTGTTACATGACACTTGTAGAAAATCATGACAATGAATTGACACTTGCTTGTGAAATCACACTGATTCTAATTTTACCTTTTGTTTGCAATTTACAAATCTAAAGCAATTACTTTCAAACTGTTTAAGTTGTATTCTGCATGTACCAAAGGTACTATACTATATTTTGTAAGTGCATGTGCTTCATACTTTGTGAGATATAATGACATGCTGTTCAGTGATTTGAAAGGAACTGTCACTTAAAAAGAGACTGTTGCTGAATAGGCATTGAGGTTTTATGTTTTTTTTCTGATGTTTTTAGGTGTGATGTTTCTTTGCAATTTTGTTTCTTTTCATAATTTATCAGGGACAAGTTTGTGCCTTATTCCACAATACCAGCACCAAAGAAAGAAACTTTCATCACTTCACTCAATCGTTGCTTTCCAAGAGCAGAAACTGAAAATTGTGAGGTTTTCACTTATGTTTAAAGACTTTTCTGCCACATGAAAATATATACTTAAATGAAGAGTTAGTTTTGTTTTCCTTCCTGCCTGCCTGCCTGCCTTCTTTAAAGCAAACTAATCTTATTAAACTTAGCACTTTCATGACACACTAACCCCATAGTTCAAGGTGCAGGACAGTTTCCTAAAGAAAGATTATCTAAAGAAAGAGTCCTTTTTTCCTTATGCTTATAATGAAAGTACATTTCAAGAGAAGTATAGATTGACAGAGAAGTGGGAAACACTATGACAATATTGGATAAATTGATAAGCCATTCAGAAAACCACATTACTATATAAGAGTTGTGAAGTATTTTGCAGGGACAAGGTCCTGCTTTTTTTTTTTTTTTTTTTTTTTTCCCTTTTGGAGGGGATTTGATGGAAGATAATGAAGTAAGAATATCCTTCACTTAGAAATATCCTTCCTTAGAAAGGCAGCACAGGAAGAAAAAATGGTTTTCAGATAATTACCTCATGGACACTAGGTAGCATTTATAGACTAACATTGAGATACAAACCCTTGAATTTATTGCTAGGGACTGAGCCAACAGAAAGTTTCCTACTTCAATTAAGTGTAATTCAGCTTTTGGGAAAGACCCAAAATGAACATAAGTAAAATTAGGAAAAGAGAATTTTCTTTTCAATTTGCCTGCCTTACCAGGAATTGCTTTACTGTGGTTAATTTTATTTCTGCTGAGCTGTTTTGGGGAGCGTGTGTGTAAGTGTATGCATTTCCCTTACAGTGAGTATTTATAACAAGTAAGAAAAAAATCTTGCTTGGCATTTCCCCAGTGAACGTTAATGTTGAGATACAGCTGTATTTCTATTTCTGCCTCAAGTGGAAACTAAGATACTCAACAGTGCAGCTGCCAGAGGCTTCCTATGTCATTTTTGTGTCAAGCAATGACATTCTCTATCGAAAAGACCTTTTGAAAATTATTTTCATACCTAGTTAAAATTTGTATGAAATATATTGATCTAGAAGCATTCAACATGCTTTAGATATTGTGATTCCTGCAAATAAACAACCCACTACTATATTTCAGTTCTTCCTATCATATAAAGAGCAGGCAACCAAAAATCCCTGATTCTAAAATATTTTGTTATTTTATTATTCATCCGAAGAGTCAAGTACCCTCATAGCTAAAGAATTTGTAAAATATGCTGGCATCGATACAACTTGAGACACAGCAATGAATTTTGTATCTACCATACACTGTCTTAGCTTTCTGGAAGAGGTAACTGAAAACCAGAAAAAAAATAAAATTAAAAAGGCCTTTTTTGATGCATACGTCACCTGTATATCTGCTTATTGCTTACAGAAACAGCAGACATGCTATTTCCATTTAATCATGAAATAATATATATTTTTTAATTACTACCTATATTAAAAAAGTACTTGTTTTTAGTAAAAAACAAACAAACAAACAAAACAACAACAAAACAGCCCAAAACAACAGCAACAAAAAAATAACTGCTGAAGGAAGGCTGTTTCCAGTTCATGAGATATCACACTAAAATTAGTGTTAAGAATTTTGCTTCTCAGGATTATGCCTTTTATTTTGTTCTTCAGTTAAAAAACTAACAATGTATTTCAGCATCTAGGCCTCAGACATACTTATTACACTAGAGAAGGAATTTTCTGTGGGTTTGTTTTAAGATCATCTTGGGATGTTTCTTTTTGATTTCCTTCTGATCTGCTTATTTTGTCTTTGCAACTGATTTCAATAGGTGACAATTTCTAGACTGCTCAATTGCTGAGGCATTCACCTGGGACACCTGCTTTGAATCAGTCATGAGAATGATGTGAGCCAGATTCTCCAACCTCACAATGTACAAAGGCATAAAGTACCGACTCCTCTACAGTGATCTTTAACTTACTGTCTTTTCTTTGAGTTTTTATATTTTTATAATACAAGACCAGGAAGAAAAGAAAAACAAAAGAAACAAACAAAACAAAAACAAAAAAAGCTTCTCCTGCTGCAGGAAGGGGTGTGGAAACAGAAGGTAAATGTTGGTAAACTCTGAGGAGAGCCCATATGAGACAAGAGAGGCCCATACCCCGTCATCGACACGGTTAGAGGCAGCCGAGGGAGCCGCCAGGACCCCTCAGCCCTCACGAGGGAACTGACGAGGCGCGGATGGAGCCAGCAGTGGCAGCGGCGGGCCATTTAAATCCGGCGTCGCCGCCATTTCACAGCCACTCACCGAGACAGCAAGACCCTGACTGTATAAAAGCAGTCCCTAGGGAGCGCTGCAAACAGGACTGGCTTAGCAGTTAGTGGATGCTTTCCTCCCTTTCCCACCTCTCTCCCCTCTGGGAAGTCTGCCTCTTACAACTTACGATTTTAGCGAGGAAGCTACTGTAGAGAGTACTAGTGAGCCTGCTGTTTTGCCATGGTTGCACCCTGGCAGGAGGCTGTTGTCAAGAAAAATGTGGAGACCCAGACAGAGGCCCCACACAAACGTGTAAGTGCACAGGTCTCTGGTTGCAGTGAGTGCCAGAGCCTGGCCCTTGCAGTACAGGGTGACAGAGACAACACCTGCGTCAGATGCGACTAGGTGAATGATTTACTCAGCCTTGTGGCTGACCTAAAGGAAGAGGTGGAGAGGCTGAGGAGCATTAAGGAGAGTGAGGGGGAGATAGATTGGTGGAGCCAGTCCCTACCAGCCTTGAGGCTTAGGCAGCCAGCAGAGGCTCCAAGAGAAACACATCACGCCCTACTGCCTTGCGAGCAGGTAAGAGGAGGGGACCAGCAGGCAGACAGAGTTCCTGCTACAGTGAACCCCCTCTCCTCTCCCCCTAACAACAATGGTGATGAATTGGGCAGGGGGCAATGGTAGAAGGTCCCTGCTTGGCGTTACAAGTGTAGCAGGTCCACCTGCCTGGTGATTCCCCTACCTCTCCAGCTGCCCCTGCAGGACAGGTACACTGATCTGTGAGGACAACTGGACAATGGCAAGGGTGATGGTTCTCCCTACTTGGAGGTGTCACCAAAGTCTAATCAGACTACCTGCTGCATTAAAACCTCCTCAGTAAAGAGTAAAAGATGGGTCATTGTCATTGGTGACTTGCTGCTGAAGGGAGCCAAAGGCCCAATATGCAGACCAGACCTGCTACACAGGGAGGTCTGCTGCCTCCTGGGGGCCTGGGTTAAAGATGTAAGGAAGAAACTTCCTTCGCTAGTATGGCCCTCGGATTATTATCATCTTTTGCTGTTTCAGGTAGGCAGTGATGAAATAGGAAGAGCTCCTCTAAGGACTATGAAGAAGGACTTCAGAGCCTTGGGGAGACTGGTCAAGGGTTCAGGAGCACAAGTCGTGTTCTCCTCTATCCCTCCAGTTACAGGAAATAATGAGGGACTGGACATGATGAACCAGTGGATTAATAATTGGCTCTGAGCCTGGTGTCACCGGCAGGGGGCTGGGTTTTTTGACCTTCGGTTGATTTACATGAGACCAAGCCTGCTGACAACAGACAGGAATAGCTTTTTCCATCACCAGAAAAGGGTTTTAGGATGGGAGTTGGCAGGGTTCATTGAGAGAGCTTTAAATTAGTGCAGGAGTCCTAGAGTTTGCTAACAGCCAGTGAATGAGCAAATGTGTTACTGTCTGTGTGTATCTCTATACAAATATCAGTATCAAAATTAGATATCAAACTGCTGTTTTCAATCTGTATTCTCTTACTCCTTCATCTTTAATAAACCCATAATCACGAATGTAATAAGTTTGCACTTAGTTCTCAAATACCTTGAAACGTAAAGCTTGAAGAAGGATTCTTCAAGAATCATTGTTTAAGTGATTCTTCCCATAATGCGCTCTTTTACAACCCCACTATTTTTTATTTCTAACCTGTTCTCTTCTGAAGTAAAAATATTTTAAGATACTGCTTTCAGAAATATCTTGGGTACAGAGTAATCTGACTGCCAATGAAAGTGCAAAAGATTCACAGTCTCTTTTGAAATCAAAGCTTGTACCATGTGGTTTATTTTGAAAATATTACCAGTTGCTGTACAGTGCTGTGATCAGCAGAGGTCAATATCAAGACCACATTGGTTTCATTTGGTCTTTGTTTATAATATTAATGAACCATTGATCACAGCCCTTTCTTTCATTACATGACTCTCTTTGCATAAAATACTATCCTGAGTACAGATAATACATACTATGCCATCTAGGTTGACTAGTCAGAGGAAGCTTTGGCCCCCACTCCATCCTTTAAGACATTGAAATGTGGGTTGTTAGTGCTATCAACCATTGAAAAACAAAGCTGGAACACCATCATGACTAGATTACACTCTTACACCCTCTGAGTTATATGGGGAATTAAAAAAATGTGTACTCCCCATTTTCACCTGCTGCTTATACTGCTTCATCCCCCAAGAACATGAGTAATAGAAATGGAAGCCTTTGTTCCTGTCTTAGAGGTGAAGGCTGAGCTATACAACCTGTGATCCATCCCTCTCCCATCCTAATAACATTCACTTCACATTTGCTGCAGTGAATATGTTTGTTTGATCTTGCTCATGGGACTTCAGCTCATATAAAAGGAACTTACAGGAGTCTCTGCTGGTTCCTCTGGTGGGCTGTTAATGTTCCCTTTTCACTATTCCTAAGAAGATGACCAAATTTGTTTTTAATTAATTGCTTGTTTCATTGTGAATCTTGTGCTCAGTATCTGGAATAAATAAATGTGGGGAAAAAAAAAAAAAAAAAAAAAAAAAAAAAAGAGTATTATTTATTTATTTATTATGTTAGGGAAAAATGATTAAAAGAAATAATTTGATTTTTCAGGTTTAGTGAAAAGATCACACTTTTTTATAGGATAAATTGATCAGTAATGATCCAGGAGATCTATTAGGAGAATTTAACAGGGACCCAATGAATTTTCAATGTGCAACCAAAATTAGAACTCAGGCTCTTGGTTTAAATATAGTGCATGCATGTGTTTGCTTTAAGGTGATTTCAATTTATTTTATTTTATTTATTTTTTATTTTTATTTTTTAGCAGTGATATATCATGTTGGTGGGTTAAGCTGCTCACAAAAAAAAAAAAATCAAATTTTCTATAGTGACAGTATTTTGTATAATTAGTTGCTGCAATGATTTTTTCAGTATGAGTATAAAACCAGTATTTTTCTTTTTTGAACTCTAGGGAGCAGCTGTGGAAAGACAGAAGATGAAAGCTCCCATTCCAAATTTGATTCTCTTGTATGCTGCTCTAACTCAGAGCTTGAAGGTTGTGACCAAAAGAGGATCAGGTAAGTAAATCTTTATCTCTGTGGTTATGATATATGTTTTTGGAAAAAAAAAAAATCCTTAAAATTTACAAATATACATTAAGATGTTGTTATGATGGTTTGAAATATAGTTAAAAGGATTTCAAATTCTGCGTCAAAAAAGTTGGTAGCTTCTACATATTTTTAGAGTATATTGTGTGGTGTGAACTTGATGGAAAAAGGAAAATGTTAAATACTTCAGATATGTAATGCAAAAACAATATAACTGTTCGTCTGTTAAAGGAGAATGTCTTTTTCCCCATCTTATCGCCAGGAATTAAAAGACTTTTAGCTTACTTAAAAGACCTTGTTGCAAACAGGGTCTTTAACATAAGCTAATGGATTTATCTGTTTGACTATATATTTTTTTGGTGAATAATCTCTTGGTTATGCAGTTCATGCAGTTTTCATTTAGGCTACTGATTTTTGTAATACAAAAAATAGATCACACTTTTTTCATGGTTTTAATAACCATGGAAAGTGAACAGGAAAATAGATTTTTAAAAGGACTACCTGATATGTGGTTGAAGAGCAAATGATTGATAGTTGATGCAGCAAACATAGGTGGTTTTTTTTCAGAAACCTAGCAGAGGTGGTATGTTTGCCCATCATCTTTCATAATGTTATTATAGATTACTTATCCTCATATATAAATAAAGGGAACTTCATTACTAAGACAATTGTGTGTTTTTCAGTTCATTCTTTGTCATCCTGAAATTCTATTTTTTCCCGTGTTTCACTTTTAATCGAATAATGAAAAATGTATAGGATAACATTTCTGCAAATTTCTGTTTTGCTCTATGGGACTAAGGAAAACTAAATCCTTAAGGAAAGTATTGATCCAATGTTGAAGGAATTAATTAATTAGGTTTGCTGTTACTAGTTATTTTCCTTTTGGCATTGGAGTTTTTTAGGTGTCTTTTGTTGTACTGTTTTAGAAGTCTGGTCCGTCCTGATTTCATTTTTTTCCCCCTTTAATCTGTTTCCAGAGTTGTCTGCTAGTAATACTAGTAATTGTAATACTAGTAATTCCTCTTAAGTGATGCTTAGGGAGGGCACAGATCTTTCTATATTTTGGGCAATGGTTTAAATATCTTGTATTTTGAATGGATTATACTTGTAACAACATTATGAAACGGGTTCTCTCTTCAATAGTTTAGTGACTAGAAATGTAGACTGAAGGAAGGAAAATAAGGAGTACCACTCTAATCGTAAATTATTCCTCAACCAAAACTTGAGATTAAAATATATTTAAGCTCAAGAAGACTGGTTATTACTTAGTATGTGAAGAAAACTGGCTATTACTTAGTATGTGAAGAGCCAAGGACTTGGTGATGGTTGATGTGTTTGCAATATGATGTCTACCTAGACTGATATCATAGATATCATTTGAATTTTTTTGCATGAGGTTTTTCCATTTGATTACAGTTCAGTAATTGTGAACTTTAGGTTGAGGCCTCTTAATCCAAATTTGCTATAAATATTTTCAATCCTCTTAAAGTACCTTTTACAATGACATCCATTTTTAAGGAGCCAAAAAAACTAGCCAGCTTTCTATTTGAATGTTATGATAATACAAACCCAGGTTGTCTTTGCATTCTATTTCATCAGTTTTGCCTGTATTCTCTTTCTGAGATTAACCAAGTAAAGGAAAAGTGGTAAATATTTTAATTTCTGTTTGGAAAAGTAATGTAATGGATGTCCAGCCAAAGAAAAGAAGACACAATGCTTTTTCAGAGGTTCTGAATATGTTCTCATCCTGATGTTGTACAAAAAAACAAAACAAAACAAAAAAAAAGGCAATAATGGAAATCTTTGGATCTTATCTTACTATGACATGGTTCATGATGTTTTTGCATGAAATCTGCTAATACCGGACATAGTTTCATCCAACTGTATTGCCAGGAAGACTGTTTTGTCATAGTGTGTGTGCAAAGGAAAAATCTGACTTTTAGACCCTTCTGCCTTTGGTCATGTTGTTTAGTGAGTTTAGACATGAAGAAATACCATAGAAGTAGGTGGAATGTAATACGTGCGTGATGCTGCAGGGTTTGATTATTTTACTTAATTTTAATTTAATTTAATTTTTTCTCTGGCTATTTGGAAGTACTATTTTTCAATCCTGTTTTTTCTTGCAAAGATAACCTTATTTGCTTTCATAGAAGTTTCGCTGAGATAACATTAATTTATCTGTAGCGTGAAAAAAAAATGGTTTCCTAAAGCTAATGCAAGTAACCAGCTGTAAATAGGGAATAAAATCAAATCGGAAAATCAAACTTTAGTTTTACATGGGCATGTTAATCAGAGGATGCAGAGAGCAAAGAAGTGGTTTATATCTGTTTAGTTGTATGTATTGCATTCTGCCTCATGGATCAGAAGTTCAGCTGCTTACTGTAAGTTCATTAGTTTGTCTCTTGGAATCTCTTCTTGTTATAGATGGATGAAGTGTGATTTTATTTAAAAGTCGAATGCCATTATACTTCTATTTGTTACATAAAAATTGAATATAAGAGCAAAATAGAAAACTGTAATGCTTTAATATAGGAAGGTTTTTTTTTTTTTTTTTTTTTTTTTTTTTTTTTTGTATGAAAACAAGGAAACAACTGAACCTCTTATTTGGAATTCAGTGTGACTCAGTTTTGGAACTGTAATGAATTAAGAATAACGCTAAATTGAAGCATGATGTAAATATTTTAAATTGGAAAAGTAAAGGCTTTAAAATAAAATCTTTTGTATGCCTTTTTGGAATAATAAATTATTTCATAATAACTGAATACTTGCACTTAATAGCTGCCACCACCCTCTCCTTTGGCTCTTACTTATTTTTTCATCTCGGTTAATAATAAATCTCTCTGTTCACAATATGAAATCTTACTTATCTGAGTGAAATCTTCTCAAATGTTATAATTTTAAATTAAATATATAAAATTTAGGTATTCTGACTTATGACCATTGTAACTAAAGAGCTAAAAAAAATAAAAAATAAAAATAAATTAGTGGTGCTATATGAGGCCTCAGTTCTACCTGTGAGTTCACTTTGTCCCTGAAAAATTAACATTAAATGAATAGCAAAGTGAAGATGGTGGCATATTTTCATACTTATGAGGTGATATAGATATAAATATGGAGTAGTAGTATCAACTTTTAGAGTTTATATTTGTTTGTTTTTTTAACTTCCTTCTCTGTTATCAATGAAAGGAAAAAGAATGTTTTAAGAATGAAGAAGTTTTTGCATTAGTATGCTGAATCGTTGTCCTAGCTGTGGCTTGTTCCTTCCAGTTCATTTTTGTTGTGCATATTTTCAAATACCAAATCTGGAAACACAAACCTAGTACGTTTGATATACATATATATATATACATATTTCAATTATATTTATATTAAAAAGTATTCTGTCCTTGAAAATAGTATTTTCTGCACTATCAGTTGGATTTTCCTGCTAGAGTACTTCAGCTGTCTGCTTCTATAAGGATTTTATCAGCTGTGCTAAAAAGATAGTGATTAATTAAAGTAGGAGTTACCCCATCTGGTAGAAATGAATTTCCAGCCACTTCTCTGAACTGTCAAGAATGTGAAAACTTACCTTCAGAAAGTTGGTGAGGATGTCAAAAATGTGGAAATATTTGCCGTTTCAAATTCTGTTTTTACTTTTTGAAATGAATAACAATTCTGACCATCTATTGTCTTTCAGGATTTATGTTATACCACGTAGTTAGTTTTACATGTAATTAATTAGGATCAATGTGATATTCTTGTCTGTGCTTCTGTTGATTGAAAAGAAGGTTAAAAATTCAGTGTAAGAGAAAACTTAGGTTGTGCTGCTTTGGATTAAATGTTTGATTAGGAGAGTTGTCATTATGCTAGGCACTTAAATGACATTACTTAAAGGCAGTCCTTGAATTCTTCAAAAACAGGAGAGCAGTTACAAACTTGTACAACTGTGTGGTATTCATCAGTTAAATATGATAATACAGGGTGTATAGGGAAAATTATTAATCAAATACTTATTTTATTGGCAGGAAAACAATTTAAATTAGCTTTCTCACAGCTGTGTGACATACCTGTGTAACACTTTATCTTTTATGTTTGATTCCATTTCTATCTGAAAGAACATACATCAGTTCTTTTTTTTGTTTTTAATTTTTAAATTATTTCTGTCATGTAATGAACAGTTTCAAATGACTCTTTAATATAAAATGGGTTTATTTCATGTTTTGAGCACCTAATAACTTTGATAACTAATCTAACCTAATCTAATTTTAACCTAATAACTAATAATTTTGAGCAACTAATAAAAATGGCTGTGTGAGCAGTTCCAGTAATAATTTCATTAATATAGAAAAATGAAGCAAAAAAAAAAAGAAATGTTCCCATATCCAGGTATGCAAATAAATTAGGCTTAAGCACACCTAATTTTTTCCTGTCAATCTTATTTGAAAGCACGACTCCTACAAATTTTAACACCTTCTCAATCAAAAGTGAAAAGAGCCTTTGCCTTAAGCTTTGCCATTCCAAAAAATGACTTCAGAGTGGATATAATGTTTGTTAACTAGCTATTTTCAGTATTCAGTGAAGTCTCCATGAAGGAAGCCTCTCTAGAGGCTTCTGAGCTTTCAAAAGTAGCTGCAAAGATGAACTTTCGTTTTGCACATATTGGATGTCAAATGTGATCTGCTGAAGGGGAAACTGACTCTTGCATTACTGGGCTTTTTGAAATATCTCAAAGAATCTTGTTTCATGAAACAAGTTCTCTGTTTGCTCACCGTGTCCTGTTGATGGAAAGGCAGAATAAATACTTAAAGCCTACATATTTTGATTTGTTCATCATGCGGTTTTACAGGGATTGGCTTAAATTTAAAAAATGTAGAAAAAAAAAGCCTGTTTTTTCAGCATGATGCTGAACTTTATATAAACTTACAATAAGCCTAACAACAAAAAGATTTGCACTTTTTATGCAGTCCACTGAATATTTGGTGCTCACAGTAGCCCTTGATAGTATTATATGAACTTCTTGGTAACGCATTTCTAAATGCTTTCCTTTCTGTAATTTTTCTTTAAATTATCCTGTATTAGACTGAATTAAATAGTAGATTTTTTATCCACACGGTTTTATATCTTCAGTAACTTATGTTTCTTAATGTCTGTTCTTTTGAGGCCGAGTGGTATTTGATAGCTTGCTTGTGATGAAGAGAGGTTTTTGCTTAGGAATTAATGAATTAATGAAACAGGAAGTAGGTTAGGAAAGAGACTCTCTTACTGATCCATACAGATTTTTCCCTATAATGCGGATATTAAAAAAATACTTGAGCACTGCAATGCCATCTGGTGGCTTTGCTTTTTTTTCAAGAGTGATGAATAGACAAAGGGTTTTTTTAGTTATTAAAAAAAAAAAAAATCTGTTAAAAGGGATGGGAGGAATGGGGGGAAAAGTCTGCAAAAAATGTTATGACATCAAGAATTATAATTAGATACTGTCAGTGTAGTGGTATTTTAGGCATTTACATTGCCTAATAGTAATTTGATGTCATCTTGTATCAAAAAAGGTTAGAGTTCATATTATTTTCTATGGTCCTCTGTTCTTCTACAGATTGTTAGGCATGGAGTTAATGAAGGAGCTATATTCTGTGTTCAGTTTTAGTACTGCAGAAGGATATTTTCTCTTCTAGGTCAAATTTATTCTATAATAGAAGTAATTTAACTGGGAGGACAATCTGTCCAACGATAGGTTATCAGGATATGTATGGGGTCCTTCATATCATTGTTATGAAATTAAGGTCTGTACATGTATTATGTCATGCAGGAGAAGATTGAAGATTACTTCTGTTTTCAATGTCTAGTATTTCTGTGCCTTAACTACTGTGAATGAATACAGGTGGTTCTAGTTGTACTTGTGTGGGAGATCAAGATTACAAAAGGAAGATGAACTTTGACGTTGCAAACCTTCTTGGTGTTTCTGAATCATATCTGTGAGCCAGATACTAACATTCACTAGGTAAATATAACTCAAGATTCTTTGGGGGTTCTAAAACTGGTGAAATTCTGACATATATATATCATATACATAATATATGTTAAAAATATCTAGTTATTCTGCTAATTTTGTACTCTTTGAGAACTGTAAGTGGACATTTTTCTAAATTATGGCCCTCTGAATTTTTATGACTGATTTCTTCCACAAGAATCAGTACATTTTAGAACATAATATCAGATGTATCAAAGGTATCTCTGCACAGAGAAGACAGTTTTTGTTTTTCTAAAACATTTCCTTTAGCTGGACCTAGCAACTGAATTATCTCTATTCTGCAATAAAATAGAAAATAATATTAATAATAATAATAAATCTATAATCCAGGTTATCTGGCAAAAACACTGAGAAATTTTACACAATCATGTACTGAACCTGATCAGGAGTCTGGTATACAGTATTTAAGTATTTGTATTTTTAACTTTTTTTTTTTTTTTTTTTTTAAACCACTGTCAGTGAGGCTTGGTGTCCCAACTGCATATTACTATATAATTGTCATCCTGCTCTTCT
Organism: Cygnus olor; assembly: GCF_009769625.2. Taxonomy (NCBI): domain Eukaryota; kingdom Metazoa; phylum Chordata; class Aves; order Anseriformes; family Anatidae; genus Cygnus; species Cygnus olor. Next base: position 123,260,946 of record NC_049169.1, on the reverse strand, counting down.
TAGTGCATTTCCTAAAGTGGTGCCATTCTCTTTTTCATTCTGTGTTTTGATTGCCTAAGTATTTTCTTTTGGATTCTTGTCAAAAGGTAATTAGTTGATGAATGTCATATTGGATCTGACATGCACTGAATAGTAATCAGATGGTTCAAAACTTAAATGAATAGATATATATCCTTTTTTTTTTTTTCTTACACTATTTATAGACAGAACACTTGTGTCTACAGTTCTCCAAGTACATAGAGCTTGAAGCAAATAATTTACAACAATTAAAGGCAGTGCTTCTTGTGAGCCATAGGAGTTTGTGTCGATTGATATTAATGGCCTCTAGCTGTTGTTTTCACTCTGTTACAGAATGTTAGTTTTCCATTATTAATTGATGAGGTTTGTGGTCTGTTGGGTGGTTTCATAGAACCTGAAATATTTGGAGCCTATCCACGTCTATCTCACATGTAAGATTAACTTGTGTGAATGAGTTTTTTTTCTCTAAATTTGAGGGATTAAAATTACTATTAGTGCTATGAAAACCCCTTTTCTCTATTTGGTGACAAGAAGTAAAAGGACACCAAATTTAATTCCTAAACAAGGATCTATGTAGCTTTCTTACTGGATTTGGGGGATTGAGGAGGGCAATCTTATTGCTCGACCTGGTGAAGAAGTGAATTTTTTTTTTTTTTTTTTTTTTTTTTTGTATGAGGATTTTTTCAAAATACTCATTTTGAATTGGCTTAGCAATATGCAGCCTTACTTGTGGTTGTAACCAGGGGACTGAAGGGGGGAAACTCTGTGAAACATTTTTCTTATTGAGAGAGAAGGGACAGAAAGTTGAGGGAAAAACCTGAGCATCTTACACAGACAGCAAAAGTATCCATGTTACCATTCCACAGTTAAATATGACAAAGCTGTTGACTCCAGTTTTGGTACAATCCTTGCCTTTTTTTCTTTTATTATAAAGGAAACCAAAAACAAACAAACAAGCAAACAAATAGACTGATTGTTGTTGAGAAAAAAGGCATGGCTTTCTTTTTACAAGTCAAGGGAGAAAGTAGGAGTTAAAGATTAACTTATTTAATTTTCTGAATATGCAAAATGTTACTATAGGTTTCAGACAGTGTATGGTTCTGAACCTGTTTCTGTGTTTATGCCACTGTAAATGGGAAGTGTGTATTTTCTTTAAAGGAGTGCTTACTTTCAGTACTTCTCTTTAGCTACGGAACATTTCATTGTTGCATTGACACGGTGTAATTTTCAGCATACAGCTTTCATTTCAAAACCCTGAGGAATAATCTTGTTGGAAAGAAAACTAGTTTTGTTAGTGAGCCTCAACAGATGTTTGGCCACACGGGTGGTTCAGCTCTACTGGTCTCTATTCTATTTTTCTAAGATAAGGACACTGTTTGGTGTGTTGGATGAACAGCAGTGATACATACTGGTTACTAAAGGGCAGGCAGGGGCTGTGTTATAAAGTAACAGACCAACATAATTCTGTGCCACTAGAGGATCTGGGTAATATGGAATGACTCCATCACCAGTACAGATACTTTGTGACGCACTTCTTTTTTTTGGAGACTCTGTGAGCGCACTGTTACTTGTTACTTGTTCTGTGAGCATTTATGAACTGGATGGCTGACATTTTAAAGATAGTTATATGACCTTTTATTGTTGCTAGGATCCATACTGATACTTTACAGAGTTCTGGGAGATGATGAATAATAACCACACTACGTGGAAAGCCTGTCTGCAGTATCAAAGGATCAGTGTTTTATGGTGTGCAATACATACCAAGAAATGACTAATGATAGTAAAGGAGACAAAGCAAAATCTAAAGCCAAGAGGACAGTAATAGATATTCTTACATAGTTCAGTCACTGAGTTTTAGTAGCTGTTTAGAATGACTCTGCTCCCACAGTCTCTTGTTGTCCCTAGGGAATGGTTGGCGGTAGTTTTGCTGATTGGCATCTGTTGGCAAGTGGCCTAGAAGATGTAAAAGAACAAGTGACCTTTGATCAGAAATAGCTGTTGCAGAAGATTTATTTATTTGAATTTTATGCTGTCACTTTTATGTAGAATAATGACTGTGGAGAATAAGGAGACAAAAACCTCAAGGACAAGTAATGACCATCTGATAGATTCGTCTTTTTTGCTTAAGTGTACTCAGTTGTGAAATATTATTAAAATATAGAAATGAGTTGTGATAATAAGGTTTTCCAATTAAAATATGTTTTGTTGCTACACTTAAAACAAATTAAAATTGATGAAATCTCCCAGATTAAAATACTTACTGTCTTGTTCCTTTCTGAAAGATGAAGGGAGAAAGTGCTATCAATGCAGCATTCACAAAGATATATGGAAAGCAACTCAGCATGAAAAGAAAAGGTCATCATCAGTACTGAAATCTTCAGCCATTCTTGCTCAGAGTAGGTTTGGCTGTTATGGTCTTTATTTCAAGTGTGTAATGCACAATGTCTGTCATTACTTTAAGATTTTTTTAAGCTGTTTTTCAAAAGAAAGAGGTTTTTTTTGTTGTTGTTGTTTGTTTGTTTGTTTGTTTGCAACTCTAAGGACAATTATCAAACTGCTATAACAGTAAATTGCAACGTAGTTATGTTACTTGAAGGTTGAATGCTCCTATAATTTTAATGCCTTGCTCTGAGTATCTAACTTATTTTCAGGAAACTCTCAGGTGTACAGATGCAAAGTAGACAATTGTGTTGAAGCAATCTGCAAATTCATTTGAAGTAGCCCACTTCCACAAATGACTTTCATCCTTGGCAAAAAAAGGAATGATTTTTCCTGCCTTTTAAATCATTTGTAATTCTATTTGAAATATTTCCAACTGATAATTCCAGTTTTAATTACAGAGCCACTTAGGTTGGAAGGGACTTAAGATCATATAGTCTAACCCTGCTGGTTCAAGCAACATCAGCTACAGCTTGCTCAGGATTCAGTTCAGTTGACTTCAGGATTGCTCTTTAAGGACTTTTTTTTTTTTTTTTTTTAAGTCCTCTTGACCTACAATTTGCCAGATTAGAACAGGCCTAAACCTATCTCTCAGGTAATGAGTGCATTGCCTCATTTGTCTCCTAATCATGATGTGTTCACAATCATACTTCTGAGTTGCTATGTGGAGTTGCAGCATACGCCTAGAGACGGTAGTTAGGTTTTAAAATTTGACTTACCTGGAAGTAATGTTAATTAAGTTTGCTTGGTACCTGTTCAAGATTTTCCATTTCTTTCACAGTAAGATTACTTATTTTCTTTGCAACTACAAATGTATTTGAACTATATTTAAACTTAAGCTAAAAATGGAGTCCTGTTAAACTACATGGAAAAATGAATGGACATTTTATGTTTTACCATTCCCTTGTCACCTCACTTTTAACCATAGTTAATACCCTTGGTAATATGAGAGTCACTGTAGTTTCTTATAGGAAAAAAATGCCTAATGCTAAGCATGCTACTTTCATGCACTTTTATATACTTCACTATGATCTTTTTTTTAATGATGTTTGTGGCAGTAGGTAGAATAAAGACAGTAACTTGGGATATTAAAAATTAAGTATCAGGCATCAACAGCCTCCAGTAAAACCAGCAACACACTTTGGTTGTCCAGATAAGAAGAGTGCACCCTGGAAGAAAGGTGTTATTGCTATTATTTTTTAAAGGTAAAGGGTTGGCATGTCTGAAACCAAATTTTCTGCTGAGTGTCCTTGACTATATGACCAAAGTGAATGCTGAAGGCAAGACAAAGACAAAGGCAAGGAACAACGTAAAATCTACCTACCTACCTACCTATCCAGCAATCTACCTGTGTGAATCTATCTAAATATATTTCTGTGCTGTGAGGGAAGGCTCAATTTTTTTTCCTACTCAACAGAGATGCTATTAAGCATAAGTGATGTTCTAGGTGGGGCACAACAAAGAAGGAATGAAAATATAGAGAGATACCCTGAACCCTTTCTGGTCAAACAGGCTAAGCCAAGTATGACAAGGAGTCCAACTACATTTTCTAGCAATGAATTTTGGAAGGGGCTTTCTGGAGGCTGGTGAATTCCCTGCTGTCATTCCCCTGAATGCATCAGGCCATTTTCTGCACAAAATTGCATTTTTGTACTGTAGATTTCTTTTTGCCATCGGCAATATTTTAAATATACTTTATATATATATATATTTGCATATATAATAATTGGAGAAATAAAATCAAATTCTAAGCTTAATTTTTCTAGGAAACTGAATAAGGGTCAGTAACAATATTTTAGTTGAGTAATTAACGTTAAAAGAAATTATTCAGGAGAATAACAAGTTGGTATTATTTGTTTTACAAATAAGATGCATGCATTCATTTTATAGTTTATTACTTGCTGTGGAGTTTTAGCAAAATGGGACTGTTAAGGGATGAAGTAGGAAGCTTACACCAAAGACATAAAGTCTGGGAAGAAATCATGAAAAACCATTTTTGTCAGAAAATGTTTTTCTTCTTGGGAAAAGTAGCTGTCTTGTCAAGCAGAAGAAGAATAAACTGTGAAATGCTTGAGCCAACTTAACACATTCAAACACAGAACATGTAACTTACTTAAATTTAGTTCCTAGATATGTTTTCAGTGAGATTTTTTTTCCCTAGCGTCATTTAACACCTTTATCTACTGTCTTTCCTGCTGAGTATCTCAAGTTGGTATAAATACTTTTCACCAGCCCTCATATAGGACCTGAATGCATGCTTATTCATGGATCAAACTCTGAACATAACAAATACTTCTGAGAACCCATGAAGGAGGAAAAAAAAACCATCCTCTTCTGCCTAAACTAATGTGGAAACACGTAAGACTCCCTAAAGTCTAGGGAGTCTTAACAGATGAGTTCTTAGCACTTGAATCAACATGCTGCTTAGATGTACTTGACTCTTTGTTGTGGTTTACCCCCATCAGGCAGCAAAGTACCACACAGCCACACACCTACTTTCCCTGGGTGGAAAGGTAGAAGTGTGAGAACTCTTGGAGTGAGATACAGACAGCTTACTAGGGAAAGCAAATTCACGCACGCAAGCAAAGCAAAGCAAGGAATTAATTCGCTGCTTCCTATCCACAGGCAGGTGCTCAGCCACTCCCAGGAAAGCAGGGCTCATCACACAGCAGTTTCTTGGGAAGACAAATGTCATCACTATGAACATCCCTCCCTTCCTCCTTCTTTGACACAGCTTTTATTGCTGAGCATGACACCACATGATATGGACTATCCCTTTGGTCAGTCTGAATCAGCTGTCCTGGCTGTGTCTCCCCCAGCTTCTTGTGCACCTCCAGAGTACACCCAGCCTCCTCGCTGGCAGGGTAGCACAAGGAGCTGAGAAGTCCTTGGCTCTGTGTGAGCACTGTTCTGCAACAGTTAAATCATCGGTGTGTTATCACCACTGTTTTCATCAAAAAAAAAAAAAAAAACACAAAAAACAACAACAACAACAACAAACAAAAAAAACACAACAGCATTGTATGAGCCTCTATGAAGAAAAGTAACTACCTGAGCCAAAACAAAGACACTTTTATGTGTGTTAGATTACTCACCAGAAACAGTATTTGGTAAGGTCAAAATAGAAGTTTGAAGAATGGCAATACTAATAGCCCATTAGTACATCGCTGTATTAGGCCTTAAAATGTAACCTCTCACAGAACAGTCGTTAGAGACTAAAAAACAATTCTTCTTACAAAACCAGGAAATTCAAGATTAGAGCTCATAAGAATAATTGTAACAAAAATAGATAGTTTTTCTTTTGATTATTGGGAATGGTAGAGTAGGATGGCTTATTTTCTATGGTAGACATTTTTCTCTATATATTTGATTATATGTATTCTATAATATATGATTAATATTCAAGTGTTTTTTATTAGTAAGATATAGTCTGAGAGAAGGATAATAGATATTTCTTTTTCTCAATTTTTTTAAAGAAATACTTCAAGGTACTGACAATTACGATCAACAGTGGGAGGCCAATGTCTCACATAATTTTCTGCATACATACATACTGCCTACTGTAGGCACTTCAGCAGCTGTCCTCTAAATACTGCTGTTGGGGATTTTCTGAATCCTGTTGAGCAGAAGTGTATTTTTATTTAAAATGAAAATCAAGGGAGTCTAGTTTTCTGATACAGAGTTGCAACTATTAGTAATTTGTAAGAACTCCTGAAAGTGAAATACTGCTATAGATTGTGCAATAGTTTTAAGACTATCTAATTCTCCCATTGTTTGTTTGTATCAAAGCTGATCTGTTAACTTTCAAAAAATTTGCAATCCATTTCTTTTTCTACTACTAGTAATTACTAGAAGTAATTACTTTATGCTGTACTAGGTTGATTTTTATTAATAGTTTCATTGAAAATTGCTGTTTATTTTATTTGTTTGATCTTAATTTCTAGGCCAAATTTACTATTAAGTCTGTAAATCTTGTCTCCCTCTTACTGTAATAGCCGGGCATCAAGTTCTATCACACTCTAGAGAACCAAATAGTATGTTATGCATGCTTTCTTCACAGTCCTTCCTTGCTGAGGTGAATTCTCAGTGATAAGTCACAGGTGGTAGCAATTTCTGTTTATACTGACTTCAGTCAAATCAAAGGAGAACTTTGCTTTTTTCCCACTCTTGAAGTCCTGTTTCTTTCTTTCTGGGCTTTACTGTACATTTATGGAGTATTTTGGGGTTTGGATTATTTATTATAGTTTTGGTATAGATAATCTCATGCTGTATATTTAGTTAATTTTGGGGGAAATTGTAATGTCTGATTAGCAAGTGGCTTTTTGACTTACATAGCAATATGAAATTGAATCATTAAAGTTGTTTTTGTATTTGAAAAAAATAATTTTTGAATTCACAAGTTAATTTGCATTTGAACAAGGTAAAGATGGAGAAAATACTGAATCTATCACAGATTATTTAATTTTAGCTACCTTTTTTTTTTTTGTAATTTTCTAACTTTTCTGAAGTAACATGACAGGGTCTTGTCTAATTTTACTTTTTTTGTTTGTTTTATTAATTTTATATTTGTGATGATTAGTTCCTCTTTAAGATACATCTTCCATTCAAAATACATAGGAAAACAGTCTTATCTTTCCTATTAAGAAATTAAATGTACTGTGTAGCTGTTCGACCTGAACCTGAAGTCATCAGTAGCAAAAAACCCACACGTGTTTAAGTACAAAAATATAATTTAGACAAACAGCAAGTATTCTGAGAAACAGTTCAGAAAGATATAAATATATATATTTTTTCTTTTTCAGTAATTGCTTCCTCTTTAATGTTGTTTTGGTTTTGGATTGTTTTTGTTTTGTTTTGTTTTGTTTTGTTTCAGATTATCTATCAATTACCATTTTCACATTTCTTTAATCATCTAGGTTTATTTATTTATTTATTTTAATGGACCCAGACTCATTTAATTATTGTGAACTTTTTTTCCAGAAGTCTTATTTACAGCAGAAAATCTGATCTCTTTGTTACAGTTAGATAATTCTTTAAATATAACTTAACTTCAGTAGAATTGTTTAGTTGATTACTTAACCTGAGCAAGAGGTCCACATTCTGACCTTGAGTATTTTTGTTTTAATGTATGTCAGAAATTCTATGCAGACACATTTTCTCCTGTTCAGTGCATTTTAGTTTTCAACCTATTGAATTTGAAGGGTCCTTAAAAATTCTTTCAGTACTTGGGAAGACTGCAACTTTGATTGGATAAGAAAAAATAGGATATAAAATATTAGTAGGTTCTTGGTTTCTGGAAAACTTTACAGCTTTTAGTATTTCAGACTAAAATGGGTTATATAGCTATATCTTTTACTGCTTATGTGTTTTAGATATATGCACATCAAATTAGTTGAAACACGGGTCTTACTTAGGACATACTTTCTCAATATGAGTCAATGGTATTTATGAGAAAAGCAACCTGATGCATAACCAATTTGAATACTTTTAGAAGATCTTCAGAAAGAATATATTGTAGTGATACTCTTTAGAAATATTCCCTAAGATGCTAATTTTAAGCAGAACATATCAAATTTTGAAATCAACAGCGCTGTGCTTTAACCCAGCAGGCAGCACAGCACCACACAGCCACTCTCTGACTCCCCCTCAGTGGAGTGGGGGAGAAAATTGTAATAGGTCAAAGTGCAAGAACTTCCCAAACACCAAACAAATTTTTCTCATTCTTCAACATGCAAAGCTTTACTTATCTTGTATATTGTATAATTTCTGCACTCTTGTTACCAGCATCTCTTGTATATTGAGAGTAAATATTTCTGCACGTTGCATTTCTGAATATCCTAGTATTTCTAATAAGATATGACTACTGACTAGCTACTTTTTTTTTTTTTTTTCCTGGTATATGATGAAAATCAATAAGACTTTGCAGTCCTATGCATTGAAATCTGGAGGGGAAAATAAAAATAAATACCAGTATGGTTAGAAACGTTTCCTTTGTTTTTTAATATTTATTTATTTTTCTTTCTGAGGTTGATACCCAAAGGCACTAGTTTATCAGCTCGGAACCTAGTGTCACAGGTTATTAAATTGATCCAAATATACCTAAACTCAGAGCATTGAAGACGGGTTGAGTTGCTTCAGTGAGAGGGGAAAAAAAAAAAAAGACAAAAGTTTAGCCAGAGGAGAGGAGATCACTTAAATAAGTAAACACAAACAACAACAACAAAAGCACTTTAAAATAAATGACAATTGTGGTAAGCAAAACAGTCCTAAAGCAGAGTGGTTCACTTTTAAAACTGAGACTTTAAACTGTTTTTTATAACTTCAGTTACTGACTTTGTCAGCCTTGTCTGAATGCAGCAAACATGGAATTATACAGAGGTGAAGGACTTCCAGAAATGAAGGGAGAAGTGATTTAATTTTTTTATAATCTGGACAAACAACTTGAAACTTTCCTTGTTCTGCGTTGCATGTCCCATTCAGATTGTCAGTGGCCTGGGTCTGCTTCACATACAAGCTGAGTGTATGTACTGAACCAGTTGTAAATTTATATAAAGACGGAAAGATCCAGCATTAGTCTGAAGAGATCTAATAAAAGAATTTCGATTCATCCAGCCAATTGTTCATAACAGACTAGTCAAATGTATAATAGCCTAGCCATCCATTTTTAATGTTGGCTATTCTTAGAGTTTATTTCAGATGTTGGAGGATCTGGGAAACATTATTATTTATCCTGAACAAAGAAAAGTAATTCACATATTGACCTTAATATAGTTAAGCATAGCAAATAGATTCCCATACAAAATATTTGATATGGAGAATGTTATCTTAACAATTAATTACTTCCACTAGGGATATGTAAAGAAAAAGAGAAAAAAAGAAAAAGCAGAGAACCTAAAAGTCTCAGTCTTTAGACTACCACAATAAATTCGTAGATGGTAATTAAATGCATATTACTAGTCTTACCTTTTCAAATGTACTCTGCGTACTCACTTGCTTATCCAACATCTCTGTCCAACAACACAGCTCATCTGGAAATTTTCCCTCTCCACTTTTGAGGTGTTACTGAACTTCTCAACTTGACAGTTTCTGTGAGTAGAATGTCCTTCCTCTAGCTGCTTTTCAAGTTTACTGCTGTTGACAATCAAATTACCCAATAATCTTTAGAATAGATTCTCAGCAGATGTAGATCTCTTCGAATTCAAGGAACTCAGTAGATTCTCAGGGCCTTATATGCCACTTTGTTGCTTTACCTCAGAGCAAGAAAGCAAAATGACAAATCACTCCTCAATTGTAGCCATTAGGAATCATCTGTATATTTAAAAATATCTGGAACTTTTATCTGCTTTCTCACAATAATTATTTTAACACTGTATTGCCTTTATTAAGCACAGAAAGTGCAATGATTGAACTCCATTATTTTATGAAATGCCCTACGGACATCAAAATTCAGACGCTCATCTGTGTCACAGGTCCTGTGTCATTCATGTCCCGAACAAGGAAGGTTAAAATTTGCTGCTGGCCTAATTTTACTAGAACAAAATTTCAAATTGCTCCTCTACCATCTCTTCTTATCTGTGTAGCTTCAATTCTCTGGCGAGGACGCTCCCTGAGCCAAGTTTTCAACAGACTGCATAAGGAATGACAGCAGATGTAGCATTGCATTAGTCTTGAGAAAATGTCTTGTTCAGTAACAGTTGGCCCTTCACTTTTAATGTCTTTCCTATTGTGTTTAGACATTTATAAATTTGCATTAAAAATGAAAAATAATGAAGTGATGATGTTAGAGATAAATTAGTTTTGCCTGCAGGTCAGCTAGACTATGGATGAATGTTAACTTCTGCAATTTTCATAAGTTTAAAGACAGTTTCTAATCTTTAGGGAGAGATTAAGTTTCCCTCTGTGTTTACAAAAACAGCATGTAAAGATTGAAATTGTTGGAGCTATGGACTAAGTCCAACTTCCTAGTTTAAAAGCAAAATGTCATTTTAAATATACTGTGTCGGAAGTCAGAGTTTGACTTCTGAAATCTCTTTTGGCTAGAGAAGAGGATTCTGTTGTTGTTGTTGCTCTATGCATGGCTATATAGTGCTTAGTTTTACTGTGTTGTGCTGCACATCCCTATTATGCTGAGAAATGTTTCCAAAGTAATAAAATGTTTCCTGTAATGTTATTGTTCTATGTGAGATTCTATGATATGGCATCACATTTATTTATTCTGACTTTGTTCAATATAGTATATCTTTGCCTTTTTGTCTGAAATATGTTAGTAGTTCAAAAATGGGATAACCTGCTCAACTGGTGGTGGAGTGTACTGGTAGGGCTGTAGCCAGGCAGACTGCATGGTATGTTTGGGAGTTATACAAAATCATGGTATTTAATTAAGAATAAAATTATCTAAAAACCCAAAAAATATGATTCCACTTTTAAAGATTTGTTATGATCACATGGAGGGGTTCTTTTCTTGTGTTTTACTTTCTAAAATATACCAAAATTCCAAACTGTGACCATGCAGTCTTACATTGCTAAGGAATGAAGTTAAGCAAGCACCCTGCAGCTGAAAGCAGGTTCTGCAAAATACTTTGAGACAAAATTAATAATAAAAGTTACATGTTACATAGTATTTTGGAGTTGGACATTCCTCAGTTCATACAGCTCTGATAGAAAATGACTCTCAAATATATGATCATTTTCTGGTGTGGGAGCTCATACTGCAGAGATATAACTAGAACCAACTAAGGAATTGACTTACAGTAATTTCTAATAATAAAGATGGCAGTCAGTTTAGACCTTGTATTCAACAGAGCAGGGAAGAAATGATTGGAGTATAACTTTGTTTATAAACATGCAGTTTCTGGAAAATTGCTGTATCATAGTCCACATAAAGTAGATATGAAGCCGAAATGTTAAAAGTTCACTTAAAACCAATGCACATTGTTACTGTATTATGATGTTAGCCAATGAATGAAGGAAATGCTGTTAATTCCACTGAAGGTTTTTTTGTTTGTTTGTTTCTGTGTTTTGAAATTGTCTTGATTCTTTGTGAGTTATTGCTGGGAGTCTGGGATATTTTTGATCTAGAGATAAAATATATCAATTCTAATTTGAAAGATTTTTAGCAGGTAGTGTTATAGCAGATTTTCACTTGCAGTGTCATCCTAAAACATAATGTTACATAGTTAAGCAAAGGAGGCTTCATGTACATGAAAGTATTACTCTTTTTAAAGGCAGTGATTTTTTTTTATTTTTTTTTCCCCTATCATATATATATATATCAAAACGTTTTGGAAATTTTCAGATTTTTTTCTGCATCTCAACAAAGACAGTTCAGAAATGTAGAGAAAAGTCACTGGGGTCTAAGAAATGATGGTTTTATGGGGGTTCATGATTTTACCATCAAGAGTGTAGGACCAGTTTAAACTCTAAAGTTCAATTTTACAAAAGCTAAGAGAAGCCCTGCAATAGACACCTACTTCAGTAGGGAACATCTCTATGGTTAATAAGCCATAAAATACTTCTCAACATCCCACAACAAATCTAAGCTCTATCGATGCCAGTGTCAAAGATTTCACGAATGGTTTGAGGCTCTTCCCTCCTTCCCACCACTACTTAGCCATTTGATTGTTGGCAAATATTACACATTTCTTCTATGAAGTATGAACAGATCAGAAACCAATCCAGTTTATTTAAACTTTCTTTTAATTCTTCGTCAGCAACATGAGCCCTACTAGTATTTTCTAAAGCATGTAACATCTGCCTTATTGCACTTATGAATCTGGAGTGCTATAATGAATGTGATGCTTTGCTGAGTAATATGTTGCAATACTTCATCTCAGTGTTCAAAGAAAAAATTGTGTGGTTTCTTTCCTCCAACCTCCTGACTGCATTGCATATTGCTTCATGTTTCTCTTGCCCAGGAAAGAATTGACTATTAAATATATTTATGTGACTTTGTTGAGCTACAGTTCTTGAAGTTTGCTTGCTATGAATATATGATAAAATAATTTCCTGGACTGTAATTATAAAATACCTACATCCTTTCCTATTTACATAAATTAAGTATTCTCAAAGTATAGGGAAGATCAAAATCACTGAAAATATCTCTTTTTATCTATCAGTTATTAAAAGCCCCAGAAATCGACTTTAAATATTTTAAATCCAGCTTTTCTTCAAATGGTTGAGAAATTAAGTCAGTATTTTCATTTTTCTTTGATTACTTAATTCATTTGTATTTGAAGTAAACATGTCTACAAAACTATTGTTAAAAGTAACATTTTTCTGTCAAGAGAAGCTTTTTAATTCTGCACCTGAGACATAGCAAATGAGCCACCTCTACAAAAAAGTGTCCTTTCTTTTTTGGAAAGCTTGGTGCATGTAGTTATCTGTAAGTCCACTTCCAAGCACTGTAAGTCACTTCATAGCATGCCACTATATATGAAATTGCAGTAGAATTACAACCAGTTCAGATTTCTGTCACTTGTGCATCCTTAGCATTATCTTCTCTGATCATGTTGATTTTGGTGTATTCTGGGAGTATCTATCCAGTCCTCTAACTGCTTTTGGAAGAAATAGCATGCCTCAAATTCAGTCCTGTAATCTTGCAGAACAATGAACAATGAAAGTCTAATACTAACCCATTTTTGCCTCTCCTGTCTTTCTTCTTCCTCTTCTTCCCCTTACAAAAGGGAGTTTAACCTTATTTTCCCAATACAAGCTTTAGTGACATGTCAGGGTAATAAAATGCCAAAATCTGGGAAAAGAGTGATTTTTTTTGTTAAACCCTATTAAGGTAGACATGTACCTTAAAGATTCTAGAAGAATAGACCTATGTGTGAATACATACTACTCCCATGTGTATGAATTAAAACAGCAAGATCCTTTTCAATAAGGATGATGCTTATTTAATTTGTGAATAGAGAGAATACACTCCAACTCACACAGGTTTTGTGGAATAATCTTTTTAAAGAATTTCTTCTTTTCAAAGCTAGATCATAGGCAGAAAACAACACTTGTGCACTGCTGTACAAGAATAAATACTTGAAACTAAATAATCAATGGATTATTTTAGTCATTAGTAAAATGTATGATTGATTCAGTTACAACATACTCTGTCACCTTCTTCACAGAAGCCTCCCCTTCAGTTACCAGACTTGTATGGAGGACACCACATGTTCTAATTTCCGATAACTACTTGTGAATCTGATTAAGTTCTTCAAATTTATCTTTAGCCAATTTAGCTTCATCACATGGCCCCTACTCATCTGAGACATCCCTGTGGGGATAATATTTTACAGTTAATTAGATATTCATTAGCTGATTTCCAGTAGAAAGCTGGGAGTTTCTTGTTTCAGCTATTAATCAATAAATTAACTTTTTTTTCTAGTTCATTCTTTAGACACTGAAAAAAAAAAAGTGTCTATAAGATTATTTCAGTCTTCTCAGAAAAAAAAATCTGCTATAAAGCAAATATTTAAAAGGATGATACACATCTCCCACTGACATCAATACTAGTGTAAGTAAATTCATAGATTTATGATATCTTTGGACTTAGTTTTTCTTCCTTGACTACGCTGATGTTATTGAAATTGAGTTTTAGTTTGTCTGATTCCATATGCTTCTGTTTTATTGTATATTCTAGAACTAGTGAGTTTTAGCATACTGTTTCACTTAAGTAGATTCACTGAAAGTGAAAGAACATGTTGTTTTCCAGTTATACAGATTACTTATAGATCTAACTATACTAAAGTAGGTTTCAATCATTTCTGCTTTTGTTTCTCTCAATTCTTATTTTCTTATATTTTCTTTTCTGTCAACACATGGAGATTTTTCATGTTTATTAAGCCATAATGGGAGCCAAATTTAGTATTCCATTGTATGCTTTCCTTTGAGCTTCAGAGAGTTTATAAAAACAAATAAATAAATAGAGACATAATTTAAAAGGCCAGTCCAGTGTAGTGTCTGATTCTCCTCATTTGCACCATTTTGACAAGTTCTTTCTGACTCTCAACTGGAAATTTTAGGGCTTTTAGGTGAATTAGAGCAGCTTATGATTAAATAATGCTCAGGAAAGTGTAAGCATTTCATAGTACACTGAACAAAGGAGTTTGTCTGAGATTCAGAAGAGCGAATCATAGGATATCCCGAGTTGGAAAGGATCCACATGAATGGAGTCCATCTTATGGCTCTACATAGGAATACCTATAGAATAGTAAAATAGCAAATACATGACAAAGAAATTCTTTGAATTCTTCAAAGAAAGAACATTGCATATCCAAAAACTTATCTTAGTATTGAGGACCAATCTTGTGGACTGAGGAGACGCAGTAGAAGGATCTGAAGATAATTAAAGAGTAGTTCAACTAAACATTACCAAGATTTCAAAGGTACATGGAGACTCATCCTGCTTTTGTGCACCGTAGTTCACTCTAGATTGGTCAGGCTGGAAGTAATTCTTAATAATTGTGCACAGCTATTAAACACTGTTTATGGGGGGTAAAAGTACAGTAGCTGTAGGAACTTTTCTGCTACAGACAGGCTTAGTTATGGTTACAAGATGTCTCCTTTATTTGAGTCTTCCAAACTTTGAAGTGTAAAATTCTAGCTTGTGTCTTGGCAAGATCTTGAATTACCAGTCTATCATTTGTCCTTTTTTTTCTTTCTTTCTTTTTTTTTTTTTTCCTGTTTTTCACCCACCACAGTGCAAAGTATCTTAAAATGTCTATTTACTAGCAGGCATGACTGCTAGACCACTAGTGCACTTCTAGTATTCTCATTTTACTATTTTATGGTAGCAATCTCTGGGATTTCTTGCAACTGTCTTCTAGTAATGACACTTGAGATCTTGGAAACTAGAAAAATCTATTTAAAATATTCTGTTGCCTTTCTTATACCTTGGATAGTTAAAAACCTCTAGTTTTTGTCCTCTATGCTATTTATTTATGTAATTTTCAATTTTCTGTGTTCATGCACACATGCCAAAACTGGAGCATGATCTATCCTGTTTTACATGGCTACTCTTTTCCTGAGTACTAAAACAGTATGCGGAGGGAAAATATGTTCAATATTATTACTTACTCAAGCTAGCACATTATTATTATTATTATTATTATTATTATTACTATTATTATTATTTACTGTTCTTATGCAGTATGCAAAAGTTATTTTTATAACTATTCTGAGATACTTTCTTCTATATCTTGCAGTATGTCTGTAGCATAAACCCTACAGTTTCCTCCTTGTCCCTTTTTCCCCAGTCTCCATTAGTTTCTTTATGATGACTTGTATCAGCTGCTTACTTTCCTGTGCCGTGTAAACGATTCAATGTTTTACTGCCTCCTGTCCTTTCTTAGTGTCACTGCTGTTTTAGTACTATCAGCGGGTGTTACTGCTTATAGCATGATCCCTAAATTCTGTCATACTTGATCCATTGTCTACGATATTTACGTTTTATTTTCTGGAACTTCTGTTCCTCATGTATGCTCTCTGTAGCACATAAAAGATGAGTAATTCCTGTGCTGAGCAATATAAATTGATTTTATAAAGTTGAATCTTGAATAGAACTGGATTACATTTTTCACCAAATTAATTAAATTACATTAAAAACAAACAAAAACTTTTTCACGCTTGCTTCTACGTGTTCGGAAACAGTTTACAAAAGTTGTATTCCAGTTTCATTTCTCTCCACACACTCGCAACAAAATTAATCCTTCTGTCTGTTTTCAGTTTCTAGGAATTGTAGGTGCTTGCTAAATCAAACTCCAAAGATCTCTATGCACACTTGTGCACAATCCTTTTAACAAGGACAAATATGAGACAAATAGCAAACAACAAATTATTTTGTGGAATTTATTTTGAAAGTAACACTGTCATTAGAGAAAGAAAAAAAAAAAAAAGTCTGTGAAGGATACTTGGATATAAATAGTCCTTTACTACACAGGTAAATAAACCTTTGGTAGCCATGGTAGCCTTTGGTAACCATGGAATATGTTGTTCTGAACAGATTTAGGTAATGAGGACTCATTGCATAACTCTGGAAATAAAACACTTCTCTAGTCTTTTTGTATTCATTTTTTAGTGAGAAAAAAGATGACACAGTACATATGCATCATCGTTTTTACTTAAAGAATGTCTCTTTTTAAAAATATTTCAAAGCTAATGTAAAATGGAAAAAAAAAAAATGCAGCAACACCTTTTAAATGTTACTCATTTAAGTCAAAGACTAACTAAAATTTACAGGAAGAGTAAATGTTTTCTTCCTGTAAAAATAATAAAATAAAATAAGAAGTTGTACTCTAATCTTGTCTTTAATTTTTGTCCCCTTAAAGTTATTATAATCTAAGGTTATTTATATTATTTCAAAGTTCCTCTTCTAAAAATGCAGTAATTCGTACAACCAGCCAACCACTTATTTGTGTTGCAGATTTAATTTTATTTCTGTGGTAGTCAATTCTATTTTCGATTTTGACAGCAGTCATCGTTTAATCTTCATAACTATAAAAACAGTATTCCAAGGGATCCATGTTGCTGTATACCCAATAGATCTCATGGATCCCAATAGATGTCAGGGATCTCATTAACTGAAGAAAAGTATGAAAAGTGTTGCAGTTTTGTCCATCTGGATGAAGCAGAAATACTTGCAAAATTTAAAAGAATCTGAGGACAAATCCAGACTCTAGTTTTGTTTGTTTGTTTGTTTGTTTGTTTGTTTTAAAGCACTTTTAAAGATGTCATTTCAGTTGAGTATGTCACTCATGTACTATGACAGGTTGTTTCATAATAGTGTTTTCTCTCAAGGATTAAAATAAAAAATGGGTTAAAGGAAAGACAACAGTAAAAAGTTCCTGTTTCTTTGCAACATAATTATTTTCACAGTTAATTCCTGAGAACAAATAAAATAGTGCTGTATTTGGAAAACAAAAGAGAGAGAGAGAGAGAGAGAGAGAGAGAGAGAGAGATCAAAAATTTACGTGTCAAAATAGTAGAGTGAATAACTTTTTTTTTTCAAGAATCAGAATTTATTTCTTCCTTCGTAACAAATATAAATCTTAGCAAAGGTGGTAGACAAATTCAGGACCTGTCTGAATAGGTATTTTACTTTTGTCAATAAATAATGTTCATATTTCAAAGCAGAATTCAGCTCTTTGTCTCAGTGAAAGCATTTGAAAAATGCAAGGAAACTGGAAATTATAGTAAACGTAATTAAACGTGATCCTTATACCTAACTCAGAGATGCCACTTGTGGATTATGATACAAGTAAAACTTGTGGTTTTGACTTTATCTTTTTAAGAAGAAAGATTTTTTGTTACTGAGAATGTTTTTAAGAGACTTTTTCTGTTGTTAACAAGGTCTCTGCTGAATATGTCTGTATTCTGTTGTTAGCATTGCAATTTGGAACTATTGACATACAGCTTTTTGTTGATGGATCATAAAAGACTGAAATTAGCAAAACAGCTAAAAGAATCTTTTTGTTATTTATTAAAACTCCAGTGATTATTTGCTGAACCCATCTAGAAGTCTTACCAAAGTCTTCAAATACACTTTTAAGATTTTTCTGAGCTTGATTTTGGTTTTGCTTTTTCACTTAAGGAAATTGTTACTGGATATAGTTTTCCATATTAGAGAGAAAGAGAGAGAAGAGAAGAAAGTTTATTTTTCAGTTTTCTCTCTAGCAACTTGACAAAAGTTGTGGAAGTGCCCTCACCTTGAATCATTTATGTCTCTTAGTAAAAGACAAATTTTTCTGAAAAAGCAGTAACCCAGTGTAAATGATCAGCATCACTGATTAACACCAAGGAAAAGCTTCATTTGCTTTCTCAACTCTAGTTAGTGCCAGAAAATTAGTCAGGAAATGAGGTACCTAAACACTCTGGAAGGTTTACCATTCTTTCACAAAAACATCTCTTAGCATTTCATAAACTGATACAAATAATTCTACAGATGTTTAAATGAATACATATTCTTTCTTGTTGTTCTACATGCTAGTAGTTTTGTACTCTCTCTTCTGGCATTTATACACATTAATATGATCAACCCTGAGCCTCTCCTTCTGCAGGATGAACGGTCCCAGTTCTCTCAGCCTCTCCTCATAGGAGAGGTTCTCCAGTCCTTTGATCATTTTGGTAGCCCCCTGATGGACTGTCTCCAGTATGTCCATGTCTCTCTTGTACTGCTGAGCACAAAACTAGACACAGTTCTCCAGGAGTGGCCTCATCAACACTGAGAAGGATCACCTTTCTTGACCTGCTGGTGATACTTTGCCTAATGCAGCCAAGAATATTGTTAGCCTTCTTAGTGGCAAGGACACATTGCTGACTCATGTTCAACTGAGCGTATACCAGGACTCCTAGGTCCTTTCTGGAGAGTTTCTTTCCAGGTGGGTGGCTTCCAGCATGTATTGGTGTATGGGGTTGTTCATCCCCAGATACAAGGCCTGGCACTTCTCCTTGTTGAACTTCATGAGATTCTGGTCAGCCCACCTCTCCAGCCTGTCAAGGTCCCTCTAGATGGCTGTGTGGCCCACTGGTGAACCAGTCACTCCCACCAGTTTTGTGTCACCTATGAATTTACTGAGGGACACTCTACCCCATCTTCCAGATCATTAATGAAGATGTTAAACAAAACTGGACCCAGCATTGATCCCTGGGGCACTCTGCTTGTTACTGGCCTCCAACTAAACATTGCACCATGGACCACTACCCTCTGGGTTTGGCCAGTCAGCTAGTTTTTGATCCACATCACTGTGCTCATCCAGCCCATACTTAAACAGCTTCTCTTATGGGTGATGAAGATCTTATGGGTGATGGTGTCAAAGGCCTTCCTGAAGTCCAGGAAGACAATATCCACTGCTCTCTCCTCATCCACCAGGCTGGTCACTATAGAAGCATATCAGGTTGGTAAAACATGACTTCCACTTGGTGAATCCATGCTGACAACTCCTGATAATTTTCTTCTCCTTCAAACGTTTTCCAGGATTAGCTGTTGCATGATCTTCCCAAGGATCTAGTTGAGGCTGACCAGCCTGTAGTTCCCCAGGTCCTCCTTCTTGCTCTTCTTGAAGACAGGAGTAGCATTTGCTTTCCTGCAGTCTTTGAGTACTCCTCCCAGTTGCCTTGCAGTCACATCTGTCAGCTCCCCCAGCATTCATGGGTACATCCCATCAGGGCCCATGGACTTACAAATGTCCAGTTTGCTCAGATATTCCCTGATCTGATCCTATTCCACCAAAGGTACATCTGCCTTGCTCCAGCCTTTCAGCTTGGCCTGTAGGACCTGGAATTCCTGAAGGGCAGTTAAAACAAAATGTTTCTAAACATTAGCGAAAGTTTAGCAATTTTAAGGAAATTGAATGAAAACAAAGAAAAACAGAAAATATTGTTATTAGAAAGTATTTCCCGATCACTAAAGCAGCAGAAGATTAGAGTGAGTAATTCAGGAATCAAACATTTCTGACCAAGTGGATGTCAGCGCTTCTCTGTTACTGTCACAGTATGGGATGTGTTTACCCTACAAAACCCTATAGATGTCAACAAATGCCAGTATTCCTTTGACATTTTCAAACATGATGCAATAGTTTTAAATAAAAAGCGCACAATTTTCTTTAATTGCTTTCTTTTATGTGAAAGTAGGCTGAAGTTTAACTTCTTACTGCTCCAGAAAGGAACAGGTAGATATAACTTTTCTGCTTTCCCCTACCTGTAATTTGGGTGCAGAGCTGGTATGATGTTACAAACCTGGTCAACTACAAATGTAGTTAAGTAGCATTTAGGGATTTGGAGATTTGTTTCTTTTATATAAGTCTAATTTTGTTATACCAAACAAAAATGCTTTAAAAAGGTAATTCAGGGAAGCTTAAAATTCACACCCAAACTGTGAGCACTTGTCTTTAACAAGAAAAACAAAACCAGAAAACATTCCACCCTACAATTTTTTAATACTTCTTGACATGCCATTATTAATTTTCGTTTATGATGCCTTTTTATCTGTGGTTCCTCAGAGAAACCTCACCCTCACTGTACAGTTCCTGAGTGGTGTTGTCCTTTTCATAATGTGCTGAGTATGTATGGTACTGTATATTTAAAAGTGAAAACTAACATATGTTCCAAAAATACTTGATTACAATGATTTTGTGATTCAAGTTTTTTTTTTTTTTTTTTTAATTAGAGGTATTCTTTCTTTGTTTATCATATTAAGCAGCAACTCCTGCTAAAATAGTAGAAGTTTTCTAGTTTTCTGCTCTTCATTTACTTCTTTTAAACCCAGGGGATGATTTTCTCTCTTGCATACAAAGACAACTCTCACTGAAGTTCATGAAAGGGAACAATGAATCATTAATTACAGTTGGAAAGAGATTCTGCATACACTAAATACTGGGGGTCACTGGCACAGTGCATCTTAAGTATAATAAAAGATTTTTTTTTCTTCCTTTTGATAGAAAGGTGACAAGCTCTTAAGCTTGTGAGCATATACTGTGAAGAGGAGGCTGTCTTTTTTTTTTTTTTTCAAATTGTTGAGCCAAAATAACTTATTATTTGTACACTCACTGTGTACACTCAGTGTATACAAATAATAAGAGCCATAGAATGGTCAATTTTTGATACTGCTTAAGAAAAATTAATTACATAACCCTTGCCATTCGGTAATAGATTTTGTGTACTCATATCTTCTCATGCACTCTAGTGAACAAAGTACAGATATATTCAAATAAATATGTATGTATTACTGAGAACCCAATGCACTTTTCTTCACAGTTTATGCACAGTGAGTGTGCATACCATTCAAAAAGTAAATTTCTCTCTTGTAACTACAATGGAATTATTTTGGCAAAATTATCAGTAATATACAGTATACAGAAGACTTACTGCAGTATTGTTGATTGAGCAGAGAGCTGTTTGAAAGTATACAGAAAATAAAATGAAAAGTATTACCTATTTTCATTCATTCCTTTTATGATTTTCCTGACCGTAGAAAGATAGTTAAAATAGAACATAGTATAGTATATATTAATTTGTACTTGTTCTGTCAGGATGTTTGCATTGAACAGCCGAAACAGCATGTGTTTTTGTGCATGTATAGATTTATGGCCTATTTGACCCTGTTTTCTCACACTGACCTTTTTATAGTAAGGTATTTTATATCAGGGTAATTCCAACACAATACACACTAGATATGAGCGTAATTCTGTGTAATTTAAATGTTTTGCTCTGAACATAGGAACTCTGTACTTTTTTAAAAACTATCTCCTGAATTGGTCCATACAATATATGACATTGCTTTTCTTTATCTTTAAATGAATGCAATAAAATAAAAACTCTAAACCTCTTTGGCTTGGATCAAAACCGGTTAGATAACAAATTAAATCATCAGTGTTCACAGGAGAATATACTTTTCATATCATTTAAATGGAAATATTTCACTCCGTCACTCACACATGGGATACATTCTCAGCTTCTTTGCCAGTCACATGTCAATTGGGTGTAATAGAAGTAGGAACATATTTTTTTTGTAGTCTTTATTACAGCATCTAAATTCTTTGCTGTTTTATACAATATTAGTGACCTCTGTTTTCTGAAAGTCTAAGGAGCTATTTAATAACTTAAAGAAAAACATCAGAGTAACAATCTTTGCTTAAAATCCTTTGTAGGAGAATTGAAAACCCTAAGACATGATTTGAAAGAGAACATGCCAAGATTTTTTCTTTTTTTTTTTTTTCTTTTAATTATATTTGAACTTTTTTTGATAGTACCTTCCTGTGAACTTCTAAAGAAACTTTATCTTTTTTTTTTTTTTTTTTTTTCCAACATTGTGCTTCCATACATCTTTTTCATCTCATTTTCATCTGAGGGAAAACATATTAGCAATCACTTAGAATTTTTTTTTTCCTCCTGATAATATTGCTGTCTGCATAGCAGTGGGAATAGGGCATGAACTTTTCCTGCTGACTGAGCACAGAACAAAGCCTTTTGTTTTGACATAGGTATTTGCTTCTTAACTTTAAAAGGGAGAAGAGGAAATTGCTGAGTAGAGACCTGGAGATAAAGAAAGCATTGCCCTAAATGTTCCACTGAAGAATGCAACAGAAAATTGAATATTGTTTTACCCTTACTGCTGTTCAGTATTGAAAAGGAGAAAATAAGGAAGATAAAGCTCTTCCTAAGCCTTATGACATTATGTTGCCAGATATGATAGTCTAAAATACTTACGCCCCTTTTTAACTTTTCAAAATAGATTTTCACCCTTACCTTTTCAGTATAGTGTAGAATTCTGATATTTGCTGCTGACTGAAAAATAATGGACACTACCAGGGCATTTTGTAATGTTTTGTTTTACTAGATGATAGGGATTAAGAGGAGGAAAAAAATATATATGTATGTTAGCCCCTGAAGGATTTCAGTTAAGATAGGGAACATTTATGGGCAAAATATATGTGATGCACATATGGGAGTACTAAGGATAAAAAAAAAATCCCAACAGGCATATATCACATCAGAAGTGTTATCGGGGTTTTCTGATTCCTAAATTCCATCCATAGTTGTCATAATTAAAAACATTTTCAAATCTTTGATTATGATAACTTTTATAGCAGCTTTCCTTATAAAATTTTCAAATAGAAACAGAGTGCAGTCTTACTACTTCACATACTTCCTCCTCTCCTGTTGCTTTGCCTTGATCAAGGGCAGAAAGTGGGTACAGGCTTGGTTCTCTCAGTTACATCATAGTTGTATGCCTGCTCGTTCCAAGAAGCCAATAAGTAATACTACGAAAAATTAAGTGGATAATATATATATATATACATATATATGTATATATTTACATGCTATATAAATTTTTGTCAGCTCACAGTAAATCATAACGAAAATGCAGTTATGGCAAATTAAAACATTTCCCAAAGTATTCTCAAACTCCAAAGGAACTGCTGGAAGTGCTCCATTACATTTTTTTATAGTCTGTGTAGTCTGTGTTTTTATTGGATATACAGTATAATTCTATGTTTTTAAATGATTCAGGTGTATCTTTTTATGACTGGTTTATGGAGAATGATAAGCACTAGTAATCTGGAAATAATTTCATGGAAATAGCATGGGCTTGCTTTCAGCTTTAGGAATGTCAGGAATAGCATGAACTCCTGCTGCCAGAGTACTTATAGATCCTAGCGTCTAATGTGAGAGTGAAAAAGTGCTGTATAAACTTATTGTGACAGTTCTGTTTGTTCTGTAGTTCAGAGAGGAAGGTAAGGGGTTTCTTTTCATCAGGACCCTGGGCCACTCTCAAATGATAGGGAATATTTTCACTGGTGCTGGTTAGTATAATGTTCTTTGGTTGATATTCAAGCAAATAAATAGATTCATTTAACTTACAATCTGTACGGCATGGATTTTATCTAAGTATTGTGTCAAATCAGGTAGTATGCACATTTCTAGTACTGGAAATGTTTCAGAAATTTCTAATTATATTTAATGATAGGAAAAATAGGGAGTTGATATTCGGTCATATTTTAAAATATGCTTTATAGTTAAGGAAAAGTATATGAGAAATTATAAACATAAAATAACTTGAAGGTAGGGGGGAATTTAAAATAAAATCTTGGCAAACTTAACATTCAGACCCTCTTTTTCAGTATCTGAAGTGATGTGTAGTCAGTTCTATGTCGCCACATGATCCTCATAACCTCTCCTGAGATTTAAAGAATATATTTCTAGAATATTGCACTACAAACCCTTACTACTTTAAGAAGCTATTTGTTCCATCAGAAAACAGTCAATGCATTTTAGCTCCGTTGGAAAATGGATAGCTCAGCAAGATTTGCAAGAAGTTCAAGTACTGTTTAAAATTGTTCCTGTTGTTTTACCAATACATTTCTACGAGGTCTGATAAATTTTTGTATATCAGGCCTAATACCCTGAGCTAGTCTATAAATGAAACAAGTTGCAGCTAATAGTAGTTGAAATCCAGAATTTAAAATATGTTTTATTTTTAAATTAAGCAATAATTTAACTCTGGAGCAGATAAACAACCTTGTGCAGAAATACTTGATGTCTGAATCACAGTAGCTTTGCATAAAAATGTATTTCTGTACAAACTGAATCGTGTACATATCATAGCATATTGCAATTTTTAATACTTACTTTGGACTCCGTCTTTTCAGGAATCAGCATCTTTTCAATATGCAAGTTTCAAAAGTGGTGTTTGAAATTTTCATGAACGATAGCAAAAAATTGCTGGTCTACGCATCAAAACTATTTACGTATTACTCTTCTGATAGGGTCCAATTGGTAAGACTGGCTTCAGAATTTGTCAATCTGTAAGTATTTTAGTTTGTGTGAGATCTATGCAGTAGTAAATTTGTTTTTCAAGTCCGTTTAGACTTAGCCACTACAATACAAAATTGACTGCACACGTGGTTAATAATTAAATACTGTTTAATTAGATTTTAAGTGCTCTGTGTGAGGATTTTATGTACAGCGAGTTTTCATGACCTAATTAGCTTCTTCAGTCATCTGCTAAAATCAAAAAATAGAAAGATGTCTTCTTTTTTCATCATTTCCCTGAAATGTGGAAAAAAAAAATCCCATAATTTTACATTTACTGGCAAGGTCTTTGAAATCAATTTATGTTATGCTCTAGCTATGCATGCATTTAAATAAATACTCCTGTCAGAAGTGCAGCAGTGTTGAAAAGACTTACTTATTGATAAAGTCCAGCCAGGATAAAGTTAGAGAAGTAATTACAATACAGACAGTATAATCTTTTACTATAAATATTGAATAATGTTAATATTTTAGTGTAACCCTCCCCCCCTTCCCCTATCTTAATTAATAGTAACTCACTTAAGCAATGTTTGTCAGATTCAGTAATTAAAATTTCATTAAGCAGTAATGACCATGGTTTTCTTCTTTTCACATGTGAAAAAAAAAATCTTGTGGTGTCATCTTTCCCTATCTGATTCTCCTAATTAGACTGCTGTCATCTCGCATGATGATAAATACATTTATTGCTGCTTTTTTCATCTAGTAGTGAAGAGGAAATAGATTCAGACAAACTTTTTTCTTTTTTTTTTTTCTTCCAAAGATCAGAGTCCTCTACTGATACTTTGCTCTTAGTAATAAAAGTTTTCTATGGAATAATAGAAAAATACCTATTTCTAGACAGCTTTGTGAAGTCCCTGTGACCATTATGAAACTAGAAGAGTTTTTTAGTTAAAAGATTTATTCAAAACCTGTGAAAGTAAAATCCGAAGGGGAATATTACATTATTTCATCTTTTATGATTCAAACTGTAAAATTACATACAGCTATTTCTGCACTCCATTGCATACTTGTGTAATGAGAATGTATCTTCCAGAATTACAGCTACTGTTTTGTCTTCCTTTTGTTCAGAATTTTCAGATTCCAATTTTTAAGCTATTCTCTGTAATTTCGTAAGTTAGTATTCTTTTCGTTGGTTGGAAAAAAAAGAAAAGAAAAAGAAGAAGATAAACATTACTGTTTAAAATTGCTGGGCTTTAATGAAAAGACAATCAATGAACCAATGACTCAAGGGACTAGGAAAGTGTGCCCTTTCTCTCGATCTTGTAATGCCTCAATTAAAAAAGAATAAAGTAAAAAATAATCCAAAACATTAAAACAAAACAAAGCAAAAAATGATTAAATTCTGCTTATTTTGATGAAAGGACACATCAGCAGCATCTGGTGCAGTCAGGTCTTGTATAAATACTCCTCCAAGCTAGATAGCCTGGATGCAGTAAAAGGCACAGTTTAATGGCACTTTGTTGAGTATTCTCTGATTGCCATAGAATTTACACAGCTTCTTATAGGCTTTGCAGAGCTCTGTGCTGTCATAAGCACACTGTAACTGTCAAAGCCGGCTAGCTGAAACATGTATACGGACAACATTTTCATCTCCAATCACATACAATATGATTCAGTTTTGAAGCCATAAAAGTATTTCTGGAAATGGAACGTGTTCATTTACAGGAAAGCAGAAACTTGAAGGCATCTCTGAAACATATTTGGTCCAACCCCTGCTCAAAGGGGGGTCAATGAGATCAAGTTGCCAGGGTCATGTCCAGTTGGGTTTTGAATATCTCAGTTTGTGCCCATTTAATCTCATTTTTACTCACTCTGCCAGGTATTTATAAACATGGAAAAGAGCATACCGAATCTTCTCTCCATGAAGCTGAATAGTCACAACTCTCTCATCCTCTCCTCATATGACAAATGATCAGTCCTTTAGTTACTGTCATAGCCCTTTGCTGAACTTGCTCCGGTATGCCCATGTTGCTCTCATATTGTGGAGCTCTGACTTTTGACCTTACGCTCCAGATATCCCTCCAGGGCTGATTAGAGTATAAGACTCACTTCTGTTGGCCTGCTCTTGATGCTTAACATGCCCCATAGTACAGTTGGCCTTTTTTTGCTAAAGTTACTGACTCCTGTCCAACTTGGAGTCCACCAGGATGCCCAGAGCTTTTTCTGCAAAGCTCCTTTCCAGTCAATTAGCCCCCATTGTTTACTGATGTTAATCCTCCCCAAATACACTCATGGGTGCAGACTATCTGGTCCCATTGGCTTGTGTACTTCCAGTTTGTTCAAATGCTCCCTAACCTGATCCTCTCACCAAGGGCAAGTCTTCCTTGCTCCAGACTACCCTTTTGGGATTGCTTAATGCCAGTCTTAACCAGACCAAGACAAAGAAGGTTTTGAGAAATGTCTCCTTTCACGTCTTTGTCATCAGGACTCTAGCCGTATTCACTAGGAGGCCCACATTTTCCCTAGACTTCCTTTCATTCAATTTTGTTCAATTATCAAACATGTTATCAGTTGATGCTTTAAAATTAAATAATGAGTCAATTTATGAAAAAAATATAGATCCGCACTATTTAAGGAACAAGGTCTCTTGTTCAATATACTTGTTTACAATATGGAAGACTCACTTTGTCGTTCTGTCATCAAATATTGTTATGAAGTGGCAGACGAGTTTGTCATAAGTTTTGTTTCTGAAGTGATAAATCTGTCTTCTTACTTGGATTTACCTTAATAATTACGACTTGCCCTGTTTTTCAGAAAGGGAGAAAATGCTCAAATATTTAGTCCCCCACCCTTCTGTTCCTCCCCCCGCCCTTTTTCTTTTTTTCTTCCTTTATTTTTTTTTTATCCCTTTGCTGGACGTAACTGAATTATTAAACTGAATTATTGGGACAGTACAGTATGTGTTCATACATTTAACATGTAACAGGTAATGCTAATTTCTGTCTTCCCATATGCTCTTTAAGTGTCTTGGACTACCTAAAGGTCTATGAGAGCTGAAGTCTATTAGATACTAAATGGAAAAGCTTACAGGCTCAAGACTTCAATACCCAAGAATGCTAAGGCACACATATTTGAGTGCTCTGTCCATGCTGAATGATTTAATGAATGGAAATTTTCATTGAGCTTATAAAGTTCTAGTATTTTCTATATGTCTTTTTTTTAGCATTGCCAACATTTATCTTCATTTGGATAAATGGGATGAGTTGGACAGACTCTTCTGTTCCCTTCTAGTTATATTTTCTGTTATTTTAATGAAATATTTCAATTGACCCTGAACTATTTTCCATTATTTAAAGATTTTCACTAAATGAGGATTTTCACTACATAATTATGGATGGGATGCCCTTTTTTTCCCAGTATATATATGAGCCACAGAAACCCTTCTGATAAACAAAATGTTTGGAAGTACGATAGGTAACATGCCCTTGCAAGAGAAGAATGTGAAAAATAAGAGTTATATTTTTAAAAGGTATGAGGATTTAAATTCTATTTTAGAGTCATTAATGAGTCTACTTAGGCACTTCTGTCTTTCTCTTTGCCTATAAGTGCAATACGGTATTCATATCTGTCACTTAAGAAATCTAAAAAAAAAAAAAAAAAACAACACCCCCACCCCTACTTCTAATTCTAACTAAGAACATATCACACCCAATAGGTACGAAATCAAGTAGAAATATAAATAAACTTGTCAGATTTTCAAAACCAAAGACTTTAGAGATATCAGTTAATTTTTCCGAAAATAGAAATCCATAAGAGAATCAAAATATGTTCTAAAATGCATGTAGGTTTGCAGTTTAGTTTATTTTTTATTATTATTTTTTTTTAACTTATAAAATCTATAAAGCATGCAATTAGGGCCAAACCTTGACTGATAAGAGGTGTACTTAGCATCTACATCTGTGCCTTCATTATTTTTTTCTCTTGATGTGGATACGTCATTAGGGAACACCATATGATATTAAGATGCTCTGAAATACTAAAATCGGTGCATTTAAACTGATTTGATCTAGCTGAGGAGCTGAAACTCACTGTTTTCTAAAGAAATCACTCTTGTTTCATAAAGATCTTGTAGGCTGTCAGAAAGAGAAGGGTTTCATGTTATTTCTTTGCAATTACTTGAGGCAGTTCAAGAAGCACTGTAACATGTCTGCTTTGAACGTGCACTCAGAGTACAATTGTGTGTCAGGGTATGACTCTTGGAGCAAAATTGTATCCATATATATACCACCAAAGTAAAAGGAGTTAGAGAAAGTAAGTTATTTGCAGTGTTCCTGAAAGATACTGCAACCGATTTCCACTTTGCAGCAGATCCCTTTTCATCTGTTTTCATACTCTTCAGCAAGACCAAATTTATTATTTATTATTATTTATTTTCTTTATCTTCCACATAAATAAAGAGCATTGTTTTAGTAAGCTTCATGTTTAATTCTGGATTATTCTTCTCTCCTAGGCACATAATAAACATATTTTGAGAGAACTGTTGAAAATGAAGGATTGAATATTCTTTAGCTGGGCGTTTTCTACAGTGCAAATACACTTTTGACAGTGCATGGGAGCTGTGGGATGTCCTCCATGCTTCGCTTCTGAGGCTCTCAAAACTTTTTAGATTTGCCATATGGTGATATTTTGACTTGAGTTAAATTAGGTAATGTAACTGAGCTTGTTTAATTTATGTACCCTTTTTCATGAAAGATGCATTACTTCACTTTTGAAGATTGTAATGAGCTATTTTTATTATAGTTTCTTGAAGTAATAAGCTATGAGTACTACTGAGGTGTCCGAGAAAGGGCAAAATGAATAAACATTTTTTTTGTGAAAGAGTGCAGTTTTCTTGACATAACTTGTGTAAATAATTGCTTTCATTGATAACTGATGTTTGTTCTGATGTCAGTTATCATAGTAAGCAATAATTACGTTTTTATGATAAACCCAAACATCCTAGGTTATTGCAGTGTTTTACTCAAACCAGAAATCATAAGATATGCTACCTAAAGTTTATGTACTTTTTTTTTTTTTTTAGAGGAGGGTGGGATGCTAAACTTTATGTTTCAGCAGGAGCAGTCTTACTAAAAAAAATTGTAAGATGAAACTTGTTTTTGCCAAGAAATTGTACTAAAGGTGCTTTAATTCATGTTATGTATATTGTAGTTAAAAGATTTCACTGATACATTTATGGTGCTCCCAAAAGTGTTTCAGGCTTGCTGTGGCTAAATTAGGGTTTTATCCATCAGATACTTCTGTTTGCTTGTGAATGTTTTGTGCCATGTTTTGTGAAAATTTTCTATCTAGAAAATTGTCATAAAATTTTCTATCTAGAAAATTGTCATGAAATCCAAGTGTTTCAAGAAAGGGCAAGAATTTAAGAGCTTAAATCAGTACCAAATGTATGAAGACTGATGTTATTGGATGGGCAAGCAGAGGTTGCTATTAATGAACTCAGCTCAAAGACTAGAATTAAAAGGATACTCAGTTAAATTGAACATATTTTAAGTAATCATTGTATTGTTGCAGAGTTGAAGTAATCTGTGCCTCCAACAGCCTTTCTGGAACCAGAGAGAGTTGTTTATCGTGTTACACAAGCTTGTTGTTGTTGTTGTTGGTGGTGGTGGTGATGTTTTCGTTTTGTTATAAGAATATTCTTTTCAGGCAAGGAAGGACACTTTATCATGTTTCTTCAAAATGTAAAGTAAGGATTTATTACTTCATTTTTATTTATGGTGCATCTTGGTTAATAAAATGACACATTTACAAAGATAGTATAATTAGGATAAGCAAATGACTTAGTAGGAAATTTCTTGCTCTTGTGTAAGTCCTAATACTTAACGCTTAGTTTGCATATCAACTTGTTGCCTCTCTTTCCTTTTCTTGTATTTGATGTAGTCTCTGTATTTGAAGTACTGCTTTTAAACTGTTGTGTAATTCAAGTTTCCTCCATGATGAAAGAGCCTTAATATGGGAAGATTTTTATAACTGTTGTATACCAGCATAACTTCTGTTCCTATATGAAAATAGCTATGATAGCATAAAGCACCATTCAATAAAAAATGAATCCCCACTAGGAGGTTTAGCTGTAATATCAAAGATAAATCAATGCTACATTTTAGTGTAAAAAGCTATAGGAGAGATGGACACATAACTACTTTGTTTCTTTCTTCTCCCTGTGCTGATAGGTTGAACTAAATGTTTTGCCAAAATACCATGCTGACTGACTTCCAGTCTTTGCTTTGCTCTCTCATTCACTGTTAAATGGCAGTCCCAAAGCAGGATGTGCTGCCTTCACAGGATGAGGCACTGAGAGGCACAGCTATGGAATTCCTCAGGCAGGAGTCAGCAGTGCTCAGGGGAGTTGGAGAGCTAAATAAAAACAATGGGGAGCCTGTCATCTCATAGAGGGCAAAAGACAAATGCTTCGTGTGAAAGAAAGGAAGGAAGGAAGAAAACAAAAGACTGTCACTGACTAATTATATTAAAGGAAGCAATATGTAAAAATTTTGCTGTCTGAAGCAGATCAACTAGTACTGGGAATTCCCACAAAGAATCCTGTACATAGTATCATCTACTTTTCTGTATATGACTTTCCCCCTTCTCCACCCCCGCGCTCAACTAACATGTAGCTATTTGATTTTGATTCATGAAGGCAAAATTTCTTGCTGTAGGTCAACATATTTAAAATTCTATAAATAAAATATGCTTTTCAGCATTCTGGAGAAATAAAAAGAATGGTCATGCATATTAAAGGTCTTGCAAGAACTTCAGGCTCAGTTTTTTGATCAGTTTAAGTAGACAGCATGTACATTTAGAGATTATTTTCAGTAGTGTGAGGAGCAGGAATAACCATCATTTTAAACAAACAAACAAAAAAAAAAACAAAAAAAAACATGGATATACTCCGTACTCTATTTAGAATAAAAAGAAAGCAAACATTTGTATTTCATCATTACCATTAGCCTCACCCAGCAAAGATTTCTTCAAAATGTATGTATAACTTACTGTTTGCTTGTAGTGGGGGAAAAAAAATAATAATAATAATAAAAAAATCAGGTCATTGAATTAGATATTTTAGAAATTTTTGACATATCTCCCCCATCAACAGTTATATCAAATAGCATACTTGTTTATCTTGTTTAAAACTTGTTTATCTCTGTGTAGATTCTATTCTATGTAGATTTTTCTGTTTTCCAGTTGATTCTCCTTAATAGGAGAACGTTCCTGTTATCACCTATTACGCTCTTTAAATTCATAAAATAATCCTGTGGGATTTGAAGCTGGTTCAGGAGAACAGTATCCACTGGTGCTCTGTCTATTAAAAGCTCTTAGGTAAAATATGAGTTTTATGCTGTTCAATTTACACTTAGACATGCTAGGCATCTTCTTGACCTTTCACAACCTTACTTAGAATACTACATGATGATATTACAAGGTAAAAATTGGGATGATATTCCCATAAGCAGAGGGCTTTAGGATAAACAAGTTTTTAGGAAACTTGAAACCCTTAAATAAATAGCCTTTTAGAAATGCCACTATGAGAGTAACATCTATAAGCATGTTTAAGTTTCAGAAGCCTTTCTTTCCTTTTCAGGGCATTCAAAGCATTTAGATGTCTTGGAATTAAGAATCAACAGTGTTTAAAGCAGATGCCTTCCAATTGGTTAGAGAGAATCCAGGAAGCTGAATGTAACACTCATGTACATGTGCTGAAGGTAACTCAGAATAAGTATAGTCATTACTAGACTTTCAGGACATATGGCAAAAGAGTAGAATATTGTAAAACTTTCTTCTGCTTTCCTAGTTTATTTCCCATTAGTGGATATACTGTGTCATCTGTTGCTATTTTCTCTTATATGGTATTCCTGTTAGTACGTGTGTACATTCATACTTATTAGTATTAGTTAGCTTTTAAGTACAGGGACTGAATAATGTACTACAGTAAATACTGTATGCAGAAATGTATATGTGCATTTACTAATAGAGAAAATGAATAAGTAAAAAGCTACAATTTGGATAGAAATATTTCATTTTCTTAAGCATGTGTAACCAAAGAATTACCAAAGTATGGAGAAGGCTAAACTGAGGTGCACTTTTATAGAAGGGACTTACCACTCTCAGTCATTATTTTACCACCAGCTATTTTGCAGAGGGACACACAGGTGACTAATATGACAGGACGGAAAAAAAAAAAAAAAAAGAGGAAAAAACAACAACACACACACACACAAATGATGTGAGGGACAGATGGGAATTTATGGCCAAGGTTTGGGAATAGGAAGAAGAAAACTCATGGTAGATCATATCAAGTCATTTGTGAAACTACATCCCAAGATGTATGGAAACAAAAAGTTATCTTCTTAGGACCCATCATAATTTAGTGAGATGGTATTTTTACATGTTATTTTACATTTTTACATGTTACTTCATAAATTAGTATGGCTGTACTTTTCAATTATCTGAGCACTATCATCTTCGGTTAAATGATGGGAAATAAAAAACTAGAGTTAGGCACACCTCAGAAATGCACTTCTGCAGATCAAAACGGATAATATATTTTGCTTTAATAGTTTGTGTTTCTGAGTGAAACAAAAATGGATCTAAATATAGATACAATAAAGTGTATTTCCAATAGGATAATCTAAGAGCTTAAAAGCACTAAAGATAAAACTTGAAGGTGTAGGATCTCTGACATTTTCCATTAATAAAAAATCTGGATGCAACTAATAAAAAAGGCAAACTGTTTGGCTTTTCATCTTTATATCAAGAATAGAGTTTCATGACATTTATTTAAGCAATGTCTAAGCCTAGGACTAAGTCTTTTTGCAGTTCCTCTGACTGTGTCCTCTTAAATTCACCAAATAACTAGTTCAGTAGTAATCTGAATATGTTTCTCTAACATATTTTTTTAGTAAATGGCAGTCTTGCCATTCACTCTAGTACTCATTTTTGGCCTTTTCAACCTTAGATATAGCTCCCATTATCAAGACACCATCCAAGTAACATTATTTTAGTCTAGTTTGTGGGTACTTTTGATTCCCTTAGCTAACTTCTGCTATATATTGAAGACAAGAAGGAAGACAACTTCGTTAAATAGCTATGCTCTGTGATGTAAAGCATGGAGGAAAATATTTCCATATTACTATTCTGTATGGATTTGAAGTTAAAATTCTATATCTTGAATTTAAAACGGAGACATACAACATCTATAAATTATTAAAAGCAACCTTGAAGGAAGGATTAAAGATGCAAGGTGTTTGAAAGCATGAAATGATAAATACACTATCGTGGGGAGAGCAGGAAGAGGTGAAAGAATAGAGAATAATCCATTGTTCTCTCCTTATAGTCTCATTTCCTCCAGTTTATTAATGCTTAAACTTAGATCCTCATAAAGGGATTACAAGTATGTAACCAAATTTATGCGCAAGACTATATCCATTTAATTTAGTGTTAGTGGAACTTCGGAACAAAAATATTTTTCTTCTTCTGCAGAACTTCTGCAGTCTCTGGTCACCTTGCAAATTCCATTGGGGAAAAATATATATATGTATATATATGTATATATATATATGTGTTTCGTACAAATTAACTATGAATTTAAGAGACTATTGTCACCCAAACCATGGGACCCTCTGTTTAAAAGCCTGATAAACATGAATGAGCATGAAAATGAAAATCTTTCTCAGGAAACAAAATTATTTGAAAGAAAATAAAGCTTTAAGAGTACCTTACTGTTTAATTCCAATATACAACTAATCCCTTCTGGGTATGTTTTCTGCTAGAAGAAGAAAAAAATGCAGAAGAAAAGAATCGAGCATTAAAATATTGCAAAGCCTTCAGCATCATTCAGTATGACGTCTATTAATATAGCTTATGATTACATAAAAGCCCTGAAAATGATAGAATTAAAAAATAATAATTAAATTCTAAGGAGTTAATCAGCTGATCATCAGTGGTTTGAACTTCATTGGGTTCACATGGGCCCACTTGTCAAGCTTGTCCAGGTCCCTTTGGATGTCATCCCTCCTTCTATTGTATCAACAACACCATTCACTTTGGTGTCATCTGCAAATTTGCTGAGGGTGCACTCAATCCCACAGTCAATGTTGTTGATGAAGATATTAAACAGTACTGGTCTCAAGACAGACCCCTGACATACACCACTTGTCACTGGCCTTCACTTAGACATAGTTCCATTGATCACCACTCTCTATGTGTGACCTGCAATCCTTATCCACTGAATAGTCCACCCATCAAGTCCATATCTACCCAATCTGGAGACCAGGATGTCAGGTGGAACCATGTCAAAGGCCTTGCAGAAGTCCAGGTAGATGACATTGATCAGTCTTCCTTTATCAACTGATGCTGTCACTCCATCGTAGAAAGCCAGCAGATTGATCAGGCACGATATGCCCTTGGTGAAGCCATGCAGGCTGTCTTGGATCACCTCTTTGTCTTACATGTGCCTCAACATTGCTTCCAGGAGGATCTTTTCCAAAATCTTGCCAGGCACAGAGGTGAGGCTCACTGGTCTGTAGTTCCCCGGGTCCTTTTCTAACCTTTTTAAAAATGGGAGTGATGTTTCCCTTTTTCCAGTCACCAGGGACTTCACCTGACTGCCAGGACTTTTCAACTATGATGGAGAGAGGCTTGGCAACTACATCAGCCAATTCCTTCAGGACCCTAGGATGCATGTCATCAGGCTCCATAGACTTGTATGTGTTTAGTTTCATCAGGTGGTCTCGACCCTGCTCTTCACTTAGAGTAGGAGGGACTTTGCTCCCCCAGCCTCTATCTATGGGTTCAGGGAAACAAAAGACATGGGAATCCTTACTATCAGTGAAGGCTGAGGCAAAGAAGTTGTTGAGTACCTCAGCCTTCTTCATGTCTATTTTTACCAGTTCACCCTTCTCATCCATCAGAGAGGGTATATACTCTCCTTGGCCTTAGCAATCTATCTATAGAATCCCTTCCTGTTATTCTTTACGTCCCTTGCCAAGCTCAGTTCCATCTGTGCCTTGGCTTTCCTTATCCTATCCCTGCATACCCAGACAGCATCCCTGTACTCTTCCCAGGCCACATATTCCTGCTTCTGCTGCCTGTGCATTTCTTTCTTGTGCCTCAGTTTGACCAGCCGGTCCTTGCTC
Source organism: Cygnus olor (assembly GCF_009769625.2). NCBI lineage: Eukaryota > Metazoa > Chordata > Aves > Anseriformes > Anatidae > Cygnus > Cygnus olor. The sequence goes on along the minus strand of NC_049169.1, from coordinate 123,225,055 downwards.
AGCCATCCTGGTTGTCCGCCCTCCCTGCCTGCTTTTTTACGCAGGGAAATGGAGAGTTCTTGTGCTCTAAGGAAAACATCCCTAAAGAGTCTCCAGCTCTGCTCAGCTCCTTTGTCCCTAGGGACAGTGTTCCAGGGGATCTTGGTTACTAGGTCTTTAAATAGCCTGAAGTATGCTCTTCGGAAGTTCAGGGTCCTGACTTTGCTCTTTTCCAGGTCCATATTCCTCAAGATCACAAACTCAACCAGGGCATGGTCACTGCACCCCAGACTGCCTTCAATCTTTACCTCTCTAATGAGCTCTTCCCCATTGGCGAGCACCAGGTCAAGTAGTTTTTTCTAGTCAAGTTCTGGTTGGTTTGTCTAGTACCTGGACCAGGAATTTATCCTCAGTGCACTCCAGGAATGTTCTGGATTGCTTACAGCCTGCTGTGTAGCTTTTCCATCAGACATCTGGGTTGTCGAAGTCCCCCATCAGGATGAGAGTGTGTGAGCGTGATGCGTCTTGTAATTGAAGCAAGAATGCCTCATCCTCAGGCTCCCCTTGATCAGGCGGCTTGTAGTAGACCCCAACCACAAGCTGTCATTTATTGACGTGGTCTTTAACTCTCACCAACAAGTCCTCAACCTGTCTGTGGCTGTTTCTCAAAGGCAACTCTTCACAATCAATTCCTTCCCTAATGTAGAGGGCAACACCCCTCCCTTCCTTCCCTGTCTATCTCTTCTGAAGAGTTTGTAGCCCTCTTTTCTAATGTTTTCTCTTCCCCTGCTCTAACGTGTGGTTCTTCCCACAGGGTGCCACCCTTCCCAAACTGATCGTGTGTGGGCATATGGGTCCGTACCATGGGGCCCATCCATCAAACTGCTCCAACACGGGTCCCCCATGGACAGGAGTAGATTCCCTGCTCCTGCATGGGCTCCTCTCCACGGGCTGGAGCTCCGGCCCGGGGCCTGCTCCTGCGGGGGCTCTCCATGGGGTGCAGCCTCCTCCAGGCCACATCCACCTACTCCATGTGGGCTCCTCCACGGGCTGCAGCTCCGGCCTGGAGCCTGCTCTCCATGGGCCACAGCCTCCTTCAGGCCACATCTACCTTGCACCATGTGGATTCCTCCATGGGTTGCAGTGTGGAAATCTGCTCTTCTGTGGTACCCATGTAGGGGGATAGTCTGCTCCACCATGTTCTTCTTCACAGGCCTCAGGGAAATTTCTGCTCGAGCGCCTGGAGCGCCTCCTGCCCTCCTTTTGCACTGATCCTGGTGCCTGTAGGGCTGTTTCTCACACCTTTCTTTTACAGCTGCTGTTGCAGAACAGGTGTTTGTTTGTTTGTTTTTCTTTCTTTTCTTAAATATGCTCTCACAGAGGTGTAAACAACATCACTTATCGTCTCGGCTCTGCGCAGTGGTGGGTCTCTGTTGGAGCAGTCTGAAACTGGCCCTTATCTAAAATGGAGCAGCTTCTAGACTCTTCTCACAGAGGCCACTCCTGCAGTCCCCTGCTACCAAACTCTTGCCACATAAACCCAATATAGCAGTTTGTAGGATCTGTATTTCCGTATTTATTGTGTACCTAGTCCCTGTCTTTTACTGTGAACACAATCATCTTTCCTCAGTATGAAAAAATATGTCTCCATGATCCATGAAGGGATAAATCTAGATTACCTAGGAAACTTACTATATAACACATAAGAGAAGAATGGAACAGCAAATATATGATTGTCTGAAGTGCTACCAAAATGTATTAAAATCAAAATACCAAGAAAAAAAATTATAAGTATCTTGCATAAACAAGATAATTAGGAAATTATTTGGGGAGGGGATTAGCTAACTTTATTCATAAATCATATCTGCTTTGAAATCCCCATTCTGAGATTTCCAAATGTCAGAGAAGTAACCAGAGGACTCTGGGTAAAACACATGCCTGGAATAACTGCACTTCTTTCCCTGTGAAAGAAATCTACTCCATAACAAATGAATACAATTGCATTTGTAATAGAAAAGGAGAAATAAGAAATTTTAAAATAGAAATAATAAGTAGAATTTGTTGTGCTTCATTCATATTAAAACAAAAACACAAAGCTCATTCTGCGGTGGCAAGGAAGAACTTTGTAAATGATGTATTCATAGTCACCACTTATCCAGCGGAGATGCTGCCATTATTAAAAGGAATATTGATGAGTTAGATAAAACTCTGCATACATACGCAAACAAATGTGATTCTTTCCCTTCTTTTTTTATTATACATGTTATTAATGTGATTTGTGTGAAAGAAGCTGTGTATTTCAAGTATGTTGTCTTATTGCATATGCTGCCATATTCTTGTGATGCATTATTTTCTATTTCCATTGTGTTTATTATGTTGTATGTAATATACCAGAAAATTATCAGATATTTAGGGGGAGGACAACTTTTCAATAGAAAAGAAAGTTTGCAGTTCTAGTCAAAATGTGAATATCTGAATATCTTTTATTCATCAAGCTTCTAAGAAGGACTTTTTTTTATTATTATTATTTTTTTCAAAATGTCTGTTTCAATATCTGTTATAAAAAAAGTCTGCTACGATACTTAATATTCCAGTGGCCTGCAGAGCAGATGTGTTTACAGTTACTATATGCACCCTTGAGCGTTTTGTGAAGTTTGAAACTGAAGGCTTTATAACTACTTTATTGTATGGTAGCATTTAAAAACTAAACATATTTTACCGTGAGAACAAATACTTGCTGCAATTCCTGATGCAATAAAATACTGGTCTTTATTTTGTTTTCATAATGAGAGAATCCATGTGTCCAAAGCTCAATTATAGTTGGAGCTGGCCAGCAGTGTGGGGGACAATAAAAACAGCTTTTATAAGTATGTTAATGGAAAAAGGAGGACCAGAGCAAACATTGGTGCAATAGTTGATGAGGAACATGTAACAAACAGGGACATAGACGAAGCAGAGATGTTGAATGCATTTTTCGCCTCTGTCTTCAACATCAGTGATGGGCTCAGCGACCCCATGTTCCCTGAGTTGAAGGACTGTGACTGCGGGAACGATAAACTCCCAGTTAACTTGTGTGGGATTTACTGCTCTATTTGGATGCATATAGGTCCATGGGGCCTAATGGGATTCATCCCAGAATACTTAGATCAGAAGGCTGGCTGATGTCATTGCAGGACCTTTCTCAATTATTTTTCAATGGTCTTGGGAATCTGGATTGGTCCTAGCTGACTGTAAGCTGGCAAAATGGGTCCCAGTTTTCAAGAAGCTCAAGAAAGAAGATCCTAGCAATTAAAGGCCTGTCCATCTCGCTTCAGTGCCTGGTAAAATTATGGAGAAGATTATTCTGGGAGTTATTGAAAAACACCTAAGTGTGTCATTGGTCAGAGCCAACATGGATTCACTAGGGAAAGGTCATGTCTAATAAACTTGTCTATGACAAGATCACCCAGCTAGTTGACCAAAGGAAGCCAGTCAATGTAATTTTTCTGGATTTCAAGTAAAGCTGTTGATACTATCTTTCACGGTATCCTTCTGGACAAAATGATCAGAATACAGTTAGATAAAATCATAATAAGATGGGTGAACAGTTGGCTGATGGGTCAGGCCCAGATGGTTCTTGTAAATGGGATTACATTAGGCTGGTGACCTGTCACTAGTGGGGTTCCCCAGGGCTCCATTTTAGGACCAGTCCTCATGGTCAGTGCTTTCATACATGATTTGGATAAAGGACTTTAAGGTTTTTTGAGCAAGTTCATGGATGATACCAAATTGGGTGGAGCTGATGACGCTGGAGAGGGTGGTGAGGACTTGCAGAGAGATCTTGAGAAATTAGAGAGCTGTGCAATCATAAAAAATATGAAGTTTAACAGGAGAAAGTACTGGATTCTGCACCTGGGAAGGAACAACCCTGGTTATACATACAGACTAGGGGATGAGATGCTGGAAATCAGCCACACAGAAAGGGACGTGGGGGTTTTGTTTCACAGCAAGCTGAACATGAGCCAGCAGCATGCCTTTGTGGCCAGGAGGGCCAGCCACATCCTTTTTTTAATTTTTATTTTTATTTTTACATCATTTATTTTCGGTGAAAAAAGTATAGATATTCAATAAATACATATTTTTCACAATTACATGAAACTGCTGTGAAGCCTGGTTAACTTAGAAAACAAAACAAAACAAAACAAACAAAAAAAACCTACCACACACACTGAAAAACTCAGTCTGCCTGCAACCACCATGGTTAATGGGAGCTTCAGGAAATAATGAAAAATGTACTGCAAGCATGAATCACCCCAGAGAATACCAATCTACAATCAGTAATGTTACTGTCAAAACCTGAAGTTTTCACTATGAGGTACTGTGCAGACACTAAAATGAGAGAAAAAAATATTATGCACTTTGAAAAGGTATTTCAGACCCATATTACTGATCACATATTACATATTACAGATTACTGTGTCTGTATTATACAATATTTACTTGAAGTTTACCTAAGGGTGATAGAACTGCTGACTCTATACAGGGGTAGTGATTTATTCAGACATCCGTAAAGTTGACTAAATATTATTTTAGTGTATAAATTCTTTTATAAATCCACCAAACTAAAATAATTTATAATGATTGAAATTCTAAATTCAGGTGAATTATCACTACTGTACAGATAGATAAACTGCAGCACCAGTGGACACTAATGTGAATAATGAAAGGAATAAAATTATGAAGTCTTGAAAATCTTCCTCCAAGTCAGGAACCATTTGAATGTCTGTTACTTGGTGATTCACTACTAATATTGTCCAAAACTATTACTTTTTTTGGATTTACAACCTAAATCAAACAAACAAAGAAGGATTAAAAAGAAGCTTAAAACTTCCACCATTTGTACAGTAATTTCAGTTGCTTTGTATGTGATGATTTAACTGGAATTCATCTGAAGTATAATAAATATTTTAATAGGGTATTGTTGTATGTTAAAAATATTATTTATTCTCTCTGGGTGTTATGTATGGTGTGTTAACATTGCAACCTTTTCATGACTTATCTTAACCCACTTTATGCTTAAAAGCAAACTGAGTTTCTAAACAAAAAGTCGATCCATCAAAAAACATTGTACTGTCTCCTTTGGTGTCTCTGTGTTTGTTTAGGTCAGCAAGAATCATAGAATCATAGAATCAGAGAATAGCTCAGGTTGGAAGGGACCTCAAAGATCATCTAGTTCCAACCCCCCTGCTATAGACAGGGATGCCACCCACTAGATCAGGTTGTTCAGGGACTCATCTAAATTGGTCTTGAACACCTCCAGGGATGAGGCATCCACAACTCTCTGGGCAACCTGTTTCAGTGCTTCACCACCCTCTGAGTGAAGAAATTCCTCCTAATCCCCAATTTAATTCTCCTCTCTTTTAGTTTAAAACCATTCCCCCTCGTACTGTCATTATCTGATTGAGCAAAAAGCTGCTCTCCATCTTTTTTTATAAACCCTCTTTAAATACTGAAAAGCTGCAATGAGGTCACTCCAGAGCCTTCTCTTCTTTAGGCTGAACAGCTCTCTCAGCTGTTCTTCATAGGAGAGGTGCTCCAGCCCCTTGATCATCTTTGTGTCCCTCCTCTGGACCCTCCCTAATAGATAAGCATTCTTCTTGTGCCGGGGGCCCCAGACCAGGATGCAGCACTCCAGGTGGGGCCTCACAAGGGCAGAGTGGAGGGGGACAATCACCTCCTTCAATCTGCTGGCCATGCCTCTGTTGATGCAACCTAGGATACAGTTGGCCTTTCAGGTTGCAAGCGCACACTGCCAGCTCATGTTGAGCTTTTAGTCCACCAGAACCAAGTTCTTCTCTGCAGAGCTGCTCTCAATGAGTTCTTTACTCAGTCTGTACTCATGTCTGGGATTGCTCCAGCACAGGTGTAACACCTTGCAGTTGGACTTGTTCAAACTCATTAGGTTCACGTGGGTCCACTTTTCAAGCTTGTCCAGGAATGAACATAAATGAAGCAATAGATATATGCTGACTATCAACTGATTAAGATCATCTTAGGTGATGTTTCATATTTATGTGCATTTTTCATTTTTAGCAAAGCCAGCAATCATTGAAACAAGCATCATAAGAAAACATCTTCTATTACAGTTTTATTGTAAGAGAATAAGTTATTGGATTTGGAAAAAAAAAAAAAAAAACACTTTATAATCAGTAATGAAACAAAGAACTAAATGGGGATTCAGTGATATGAATGAGAATTGTAGAGTATTATTTGAAATGATGGCAGGAAGACTGAAATTCTAAATTTTACAATCAGTTTTCAGTGCAAAAGTAAGTTAAGTTTGCCTGTATTTTTCATCAGTTAGTATACAAATTGTTTTAACAAACTTTTTTTTTTTTTTTTTTTATGTGTGATTTTTTAAAAAATCTTAGGACAATTTATATTGATACATTTAAAAGAAAATATTTGAGCTTCCCTCATTAATCTTTATCACACAGACTAGTCTAGATAAGTGCCAGACATATTATAAACATTGATCCTGCAAATTTTCATATTTCACACTCTTTGCATTTACAAATATTTCTAAGGAGAGTGAAGAGTTGCATATATGCATGACTGTAGCCCCAGCAATTTATTTTTTTCCTGTTACCCCTTCCTGAATGAGAGAAAATCAGGATTGAATGGCAGTAAAAAATACTAAATGGCAGTAAAAAATACAGGTTTTCTTCTGAAGTTAGAAATGAGAGATATCTTGGGACTAGCTAATTCATGGACAAGATTGTTTTCTCTCTTTAGCTAACTTCTAATTTGCATAGAATATTTAAATCACAAACATACTATGTGAATAAGCAAGAATTTCTAAGGTGTTGGAAATAAGAGTAAGGCAGGAATTACTGCATTCTAAGTACTTCCACATGGATTCCCTATTGCTGTGGAAACTAGGTAATGATTTATTTGTCTCACTTTGATTCCAAGAGGAAAGGAAACCTTGTGTGGTTTCAGAGAAAGAAATGAAATATAGAAGTAATGATTATAGGAGAAATTCTAATTTTTAGCTGAGTGACACAAGAATGCAGTGTCTGCTAACTTTGTTGGCATCTCTGAATTACAAATTCTTTTTGGTTTGTCATTGTGTGAAGGACTTTCTAGATACTTGAAAACTTCCAAGGAAAAACAGGAAAAAGAAAGATGTCAGTTTTATATGAGCTTTGGGATTATGTTGTTAATTTTTTTAACAGTGTGAAGTATCTGTGCACATAAAGACTCCATGGTTCTTTTGAGCATGACAAGGGGAATCATTTAAAACTATTAGGTTTGCTCTTGAACCTTTTCCATTCCTTTAGGTTACAGGTCTCTCTAGAATAATCTCAGATCCTGTGTTCATGTACATCTTCTCACTGTTAAGCAAGACTCTTAGCCCCCCTAGTAAACATGGCTGGCAAGCTCTACCAGCAAACTGGGAAGAGCTTCCATCCCTTAGCATAGCTTTCTGACATTGTAAAAGCCTGCTTTCTGACATTGTATCTTCTGAATTAACTTGAACATGTTACAAAGCTGTATCAATGACAAGCAGTGAAATATACTGGTAGCAATTATATACTTTAGAAAGCTCTCTAGCCTCTAGCATTTAATATCTATGATTTTCTCTAAGGCACTTCAGCAGGCGTTGGTTTAAGAGGTTAAGATCCTAAAAATAGTGCACAAGAATAATTCTCATTTCACTTAAAACTTTCTACTAATTCATAAATCATAATAAAGTTTCTTAATCTTCCACTGAATAGATGAGTAAAACTTTCCCTTTGACTATAATATTCCAGTGCCATGTAATCTTCAAATTGGACATGAAGATTTTTGTTGTGTTTTGTAACAGAACTCTTTTCTTATGGCTAATAATAATAATAATAAATAAATAAAGAAAGAAAGAAAGAAAGGAAAAAAAAAACACTTCCTTTAAAAGTTGAGTACGCTAAGGTAATAGCCGTGAGGTACCTTTTGTTTAACCACAGCAGCTGGGGTTTTACTTTCAATTTTACAGTTATCTTCTCGTTGTTCTTGATTACTTATTTTACCTTTTCTGTCAACATGTGGGCCATAAAGAATACAAGGCCATGCACACAATGTTGAAAGAGATAGAAATATGTAGGCTATTTCTGTATAAAATTTTGAAAGCATTTTCAAATTTATGACTTGAGTCACAGTCATGAAGACAGCATAAAAAATCTCTTTCTTCAAACCAAAATCTTAAGTAAGCATACTCTTTGGATCTAGCTGTTCATTTCTGGAAAGTTACATAAAATGCTTGAAATGAAAAACTGAACAGTTTCTGGTATCAAGTTTGTTTTATAAAGACAAAAACCAAAACAAACAAAGAAACAAAAAAACTTTTTTGGTAAACTTTTGTTGTTATTTTCAAGAATAGGACAGATAGAATTTATTCAAAATTGCAAAGAGGAAACGAGGAGAGAGGTAAGGTAAAAGGATAACATATGCAGGCATATGAAACAGTTTATTTTCCTCCAATTAGGGGAAAGTTCTTAAGCATTTGAAGATGATAGTTGTTAGTTAAGAAGTGTTATCAGAAGTGTTATAATAAGCGTTTCTAATTCTAGTGACAGACTAACATACCAATTCTAGCATTTTTAAATCTTTGTCTGAAAATAAAATATCATTTTCATAAATTAATAAAAACCTTTTGAAAACACAGACAATTTACCTTAAAGGCCCTATTGTATTATTATAGGTACGTTTTTTGTTTGTTTGTTTGTTTTTTCTCAGTCTTAGTTTGGGAAAGAAAACTAGTAGTGTAGTGGAATTTAGAAACATTTGTATTCATCCATCTGTGATGGTCTACAGGAATACAAGAAGCATGACAGTTGCCGTAATTATATGGAGTAGAATCCTTCCCAGATATAAATATTGTAAATTTTAAGTCAGAAAAGTGCCTAAAACATTTAATTTGTTGTTTACTACCACTTAAGGAACTAAAATCAAAAGTTTAGAATTTGCATGTTAGTTGAAAATGAGTTTGTAGATTTTCAATTCAAATGAACAGCATTTCTACATTTAAAAATGTACACGGAGAAGAGGACACTGAATAAATTGTCAATTGAATGTTTTTTGTAGACTTGTCAGACCTTTCTGTAAGTCCTCAGACTAATTTCCCTGAAGAACTTTGTAATAAGTAAGTAATTTCTCAAAAAAAATAAATAAATAAGGAGAATAATATAACTAATATGAACATGGCCAGGAGGTAAGATTTAGTATTCCCACTCCTGAAAAAGTTGTTGGAATTGACATTACTGATTATTCACAAAGCAAATAAATTAGAATCATTTTGAAGCTGCTGATGAAATCTTCCAAAAGCAGGTGTTTTCTACCAAAGTCTACAGAAGTTCAAAAAGTATACCTGATAAAGTGCTTGGCCAGCTTTAATATCTAAGAAGGTGCAAAAGTTAAAGCAGTTTATTCTGCAAGTGTGGAAAGTTTTTAAACTTCGTGTGACTTTACAAATACAGAAGACAAGAAAGCTAGCTATTTTAATGCTATCTATCTTAAAACTTAATACCAAACTAAAAATTAGGACAATGTACTGTGCATATGCTATTAATTTAGCATATCCGGTAAAGACAAAAGGTTTTGAGTTTCGGCCAGTGTTTCTTGTCCTGTTGAGCTCACAGTTGATGTTTTTTTTTTTTCATTCAAATTCTTTATCAGAGAAGGGCTATTTGGGAGTCTACTAGCTTTGTAATTCTGTCAGTTCTATGTTGTCCATCCATTGCTGTTGCAAGTATCGGTCCCAAGTACTTAATTTTTATTTTATATTTTAAAGACTTTTTTTTGCTCATTTTTTCTTCCCCTTGATGTAAACTTAAGCTTTGAAATAATGTGGTGGAGGCGTTGTTTGTTTTGTGATTTGGCTGGGGTAGAATGGACCAAATCTATTTAGAAAAGAGAAATGAATAGTTATGTGTGCCTGTAGATGAAGTTTCAAGCTTTTTCGTTACTTATAATGGAATTGGAACTAATTATCCTGTGCTATGGAAGAGCACACCATTGCCACTTGTAAAATCAGTATCTCCTGCTTTCTTTTTCACCTTCTGTTAACAACATTGACCTGGAGAGAATGGAGGTGAACTCTGAAATATTCTCTGCATGAAACAGATGGATGACTCAAACATGGTTTTATAAAACAAACGATAGTGCTGACCATCAATGTTGTAAGAATGGCTTACTTATTACTAGAATGTGGAATTAACAAATGCTTTTTTTAGATGAGGCCCCTAGCTGGAATAGCTGTCTGTGGGCCCCTAGCTGGAATAGCTGTCTGTGACAATACAGCAATCTTCAAATACAGTGAAATCATAAACTATACTACACACATTGTACTGCATAACATTGTTTCATCTGTTTATACTGTCCCTGTTGGCCACTTTACATGAACACTATAATCAGGCTACTCTCAGACAGACTTCATAGTGTTCCTAGGCACTGGGTCTCCCTTCTTTTCTTTTTTAAAAAATCATTACTAGCTGTTACACAGAGCTTTTAGATGTGTTACTGTGTTTGGAATATTGAAACAACTAAAATATTTGGAAAAAAAAAAAGTCTAGAATATCTAAACAGTCTGTTTGGAAACATTTGAATTTTTATATCATAATTGGATTCTCAAGATTTTAAAGTACTGTAGAAAAAAAGTGTTCTGGCAACTTTCCATTCCTGTAGATCCTTTCAAATAATGCTTTTACATGACTTCAGTACCTCTTCTAATTTTTTACATCAAGTGGTCAAGTTCTGCTGGAAACCCTACTGAAATTACCATCTCCTTTTATACAAACTGTGCCCTCTTTTGACTTGTTCTTTAATATCTCTCTTGTTTGTTTTGTACTGTTTCTTCAGTTCTGTTTAAATATCAAGACTTTTTTCTTTTGCCTCCATTTCTACTCCTTGCCATTATTTTCCCTCTTACTACCTTGATTTTTGCCTTTCATAGTTCTCCCTTCTCTTTTCTTTCCGGGTAGACCACTCAATCCAGATCCACTAGAAAATATTGCATTTTCTTTCTTGTAAAGCTACATAATAACTGAAAGTTCCTGGTTCTTCAGCTGTACAAGTATTTTTAAATACCTCTATTTCATGTAATTCTATACAACTGTTATCCCTGATGGAAACATTAATAGAAAAGATTAAATACTGAATTTTGTGGTCAATATGAAAATGTGTAAGATAATTTCACTGTGTATTCTTGGCACAAATAAGCACGTCACATCATCAAGAAATGGCTGAAGGTCACACCAATAAAATGCAATTCTGCTATCAGTATCAGACTCCCTGAAAGAAAACAAAACATTGCTAGATGTAGAATGAACACTTGGTAACTCATCTGTCCTGTATAAGTTTGTTTTGAGTACGTAGGGGAGAACTGGAGAAAGCAGGAAAAAGGGAATCTCCGCATAATACTGTCGTAAACTGCCTCAATCAAAGTAGTTACAAAGTCATTGATTGACAGTAGACTGAGTCTGCTACATTCTGTTTTTCTGGATAATCTCTTTATAAGTAGAGTTGAGCTCTTCAAGCCTCATGCGTTGAGGATAAATTACTTCAATAAAAAATCTATTAAAGATAAAGAAAGTTATCTCCAGGATTCTGACACATCTGGACAGATGATACATTTAATCCGATAATCCCTGCTCTAATTGGCAACAATAGAGTTTTAGATACAGATTAGTTTTGGCCCAGATTAGTTAAATGCTGAGAACTATATTTAACAGAGCAATAGCATTTCTTGCAGCTAAACAACGACCTGAATACTGGTGGTGTTTTTTGCTGTGTCAGGATTACTACAAGTGACTGAATATTGGACTTCTTTGGACTGTGTGTTTACTGGAAGCAAATTTCTTTTAAGGGTGAGTTATTACTAAGAACTATTGCTACTTAGGATCAATGACAGAAAGTACCTCAAACTAGTCAGACTGAACTTTTCTTGCCTGTGATGAATTTTTCCCAGCTGACATGGTGACATGAGAAGAGAAGAGAAGAGAAGAGAAGAGAAGAGAAGAGAAGAGAAGAGAAGAGAAGAGAAGAGAAGAGAGAGAAGAGAAGAGAAGAGAAGAGAAGAGAAGAGAAGAGAAGAGAAGAGAAGAGAAGAGAAGAGAAAAAAAGAAAAGAAGAAAGAAAGAAAAGAAAAGAAGAAAAAGAAAGAAAAGAAAAGAAAAGAAAAGAAAAGAAAAGAAAAGAAAAGAAAAGAAAAGAAAAGAAAAGAAAAGAAAAGAAAAGAAAAGAAAAGAAAAGAAAAGAAAAGAAAAGAAAAGAAAAGAAAAGAAAAGAAAAGAAGAGAAAAAAGAAAAGAAAAAAGAGGGAAGGGAAGGGAAGGGAAGGGAAGGGAAGGGAAGGGAAGGGAAGGGAAGGGAAGGGAAGGGAAGGGAAGGGAAGGGAAGGGAAGGGAAGGGGAAGGGAAGGGAAGGGAAGGGAAGGGAGGGAAGGGAAGGGAAGGGAAGGGAAGGGAAGGGAAGGGAAAGGGAAGGGGAAGGGAAGGGAAGGGAAGGGAAGGGAAAGGGAAAGGAAGGAAAGGAAAGGAAAGGAGAGGAGCGGAAGGGGAAGGAAAGGAAAAGAAAGGAAAGGAAACGAGTGGAAAGGAAAGGAAAGGAAAGGAAAGGAAAGGAAAGGAAAGGAAAGGAAAGGAAAGGAAAGAAAGGAAAGGAAAGGAAGGAAAGGAAAGGAAAGGAAAGGAAGAGGAGAGGAGAGGAGAGGAGAGGAGAGGAAGGAGAGGAAAGGAAAGGAGGAGGAGAGGAGAGGAGAGAGGAGAAGGAGAGGAGAGGAGAGGAGAAGAAAAAAGAAAAGAAAAGAAAAAAGAAAAGAAAAGAAAAGAAAAGAAAAGAAAAGAAAGAAAGAAAAGAAAAGAAAAGAAAAGAAAAGAAAAGAAAGAAAAGAAAGAAAAAGAAAAAAGAAAAAAGATAGGACCATAAAACTTAATTGTGTTTAACCAACAAAAGAATTGGAGAGGAAAATCTGAAATGACTACAGCATTAGTTATATTAAGAAGTATAATCCCCAAATCCCTATCATTCCTAGTAATTAGTTGGTAGCCTCTCTTATTTAAACTACTTATCAGTGTTTGACCAGTCACAGATTGTTAAATTATTTTTGATATTTTTCAGAAGATTTGTTGTAGTGCTTACAAATTTATTTTCAACTTTTAATTTCTTTTATTTTTTTAAATGTGATTGCATCCTATATCTATGTATAATTTCATAGGTTAGTCACACTACAGTGATCACAAGCTCTTCATAGAAAAACATTCCGTTGTCAGACTGTCATGCATTTCCCAGAGCGAATGTGCCTCACCGTAGAGGCTCCCATGCTGCTGGTAAGTGATGGACTTTTGCATTGGTCAGTAAGGGGAGAATGTTGTAATCTCCATCTGCCACATGAAGAAGTTGCTGATGAAATGGTTAAAACAAAAATAAGGGAAATAAAATTCCAAACGAATTCTTAAGAGCAGGAGTATAACAAGCTATCTAATGTCAGATGCATAGTACTGTAGTTGTTTTAGAACATAATAGAACATAGTAATAATCTAATAGAATATTCTAATAGAAATAGAAATCAATAATTTAATAGAAACATTTTAATAGAAGTAGAGTATTTTTATAAATTTCCTATACAATCCCGACCCCTTAGATTTTCCGTTTCTGTAATTCCTTAGTAAATACGCCTGTGTCCTTTAATTCCTGAGGCAAAACACATATCATATGCATGCTACGTATTCAGTCTATTACTTGTGAGAGTCAACATGACAGTGTCTCATTTATGTTTTGAAGAAGTATTTTTACAGTTTCAGAAGAGTATAGTAAAGAAGAGATTAAGCATATTCTTTGGAAGGTAAGGAAATTAAGAAAGCAAATCCTATATTTTTCTGTTTCCCAAATACATAGCACATAGGAAGCTCTAGCCTATCAAAGTACCTAGCAAAGAGCTTCAAGACTGCTCTGGTATGATTGATGGACTGTTTGATTTCTATTCCTGCTTACTCCTTGGACAGTTTGATGAAGCTGCCTGAAGAATTTTCAGTTTAAATCAATTTCTTCCACTAACTTCTGTGGTACATGTTCTTCCCTGGTAATAAGTGGGCAGACATCATTTCCATGTTTTGGGGCTAAAGAAGCCATTTCCTTTTAAAGCTCGCTGGTAAAATTCTGATCACTAAAAGCAAAATATGACACATTCTTTTCCAGTCTCCTATTTTGCTGTGTAAATGTAACTTTCTTCATACCTTAAATTGTCCAGAGGAAATCTGTCTCCACTTCCCTGGTTATAAGAGAGTTAGTCTTGCCTTTAACGTTACGAAGAGAAACTTCAAAAGGCAAAAAAAAGCTCCCTCTAATACTGATGTGGGACTGTGGGCTAGAGTTTATGACTTTTGTATGAAACTATGTAGGGAACATCAAACAAACAAGGCAAAATCACCATGCTGCCTTGAAGTTCTTAAATAGGTGGAAGATCTCTAACTGCAATGGAGGAGGAAGTTCAATATAGTCTACAGGTCTGAAGATAATATTAAGGGATCATTACAATGCCAGAAATAATGGTGATGTTTCCCTGTGATCTGAAAAAGGTAGAAGCGAACTGAGCAGTGATGAAGTAAAATTCTATGTACTTCAAAGAAATGTATAGTGGAAACATAAAATATTTCTGCTTCTGAAATAAAATATCGGATGCTACACTATAAGAAACAGTAATGGAACAAGTATCACTGAGATTTAGAGCATACATGATGGTACTGAAAGGGCTGAGCCTGTTACTTTAATTGAGCAGAGTTTTTATCTTTTCACGAACCTTCACAACAACATTTGAAATGGAGTCCTTTGCTGCTGCTGCTTCCCTCACATCACTTGTTTTCTTTTTTTTTTTTTTTTTTTTTTCTTTCCTCTTAAGGAGTGGTGTCCTTCAAATTGTAACACTCACTCTGTACTGCAAACATAGTTCTGTTCCCTGGCTGGTTTCATAGAATGATATGTGGCTTAAGTAAAGGGAAGAGTAACTATAGCATTGCTGTCAGAGAAATCAATGAAAAATATCAGCCTGATGCCTCAAAAATTAACTATTTTTAAGGTAATAACAAGGAATTAGTCTTAGACAGATTAAAAGTCAAAGCTGAGGTAAAGAAAAAAAAAAAAGAAAAAAGACATAACCAGACTTTTTTTTTTTATTTTTTTTTTTTCATAGTGAATATTTTGCTATAGGTTGGATTTTTGTAACAACTGATCAGTACAGTTTTGTATCAGAAGTATCTTCATACAGACCCTGGTATCTCTTATATCTTTCAATGTCAATGCTGAACAATTGTTTAATTATTCTCTGAGGGCAATGAAAGAATATTCATTGACTTCTACATGCACAGTTAATGATAGGGCAAGGGGGGATGGTTTTAAACTAGAAGAGGGGAGACTTAGATTAGATGTTAGGAGGAAATTCTTCACTCAGAGGGTGGTGAGGCACTGCAACAGATTGCCCAGAGAAGTTGTGAATATCCCATCCCTGGAGGTGTTCAAGATAAGGTTGGACAAAGCCCTAGGCAACCTGATCTAGTGGGTAGCATCCCTGCCCATCCCAGGGAGGCTGGAACTAGATAATCTTAAAGGTACCTTCCAACCCTAGCTATTCTATGATTCCATTGAGTCATTCTTTCATGATAAAATGTATTTTTTAATATAGTGATTATCTTAACTTTTCAAATAATTCAGTCAAATTTAATTCAGTCAAACCAAATTTGATACTAAAATAAATGTTCAACTTTAAATCTTGTTTCATCTCAAAGGGCTCTTTGAACATCTTTGAGTATTTCTGAAAATCAAATATTTTACCAAGTTTCCTAAATTGGGTGGTTAATATCTACCTTTCAACTCTACTTTCTGGTAAAAGAAAAAAATAACAACAACGAACAAAACAAGCAAACAAACAAAAAAACAAAGCAGAGAGAAAGTGGGGAGGGCGGGAAGCAACAAACATAAGGTCTTATGCACTTTTATATATTTTTACATCTGTAGGTTATTCTTATTTTAACGTTGTTTATATTTTCAAGTACTGTTTATACACTTTCTCTCCTAAATGAAAATACTGAAATTTCTGAAAATGCTGACATGAAAAGCTACCTGTACGATATCAATTGCTTCATGTAGGTAATATGTACACTATTCTTTTTGTTCAACACTGGCAGCAGACATCAGGGCAATCGTCACCTTATTACATTTGGTCAATGCAGCAGTGTTAGTGTTACCCTGTGTGTGGAAATGTGGAGCATAGGTACGTCATTAAGAGAGAAATGTGTCATTCTCCAGACCTTGAGTTTTCTCTTCCAAGAAAATTGACAAGAAAATTGAAACCCAATCTTGGAATCCAAGAAAATTGAAAAAAGCAAATTCTGAATTGGCTTTTAAGATATTCATAGCTGTTTGAAAGTTATTATTGAACTGTAATAGCTGTCTTTTTTTTTTTTTTTTTTTTTTCTGCTAAATTATTTATTTATAAAATCTGTAATATTTATTCCTACAGAGGAATATGTTGAAAATTCTTTCTCCCAATATGGTGCAAACAAACTGAGAATTTTCACAGGTTCCACAAGTTCTAGTAAATTTTATGCACTCTCTTGTTGCTTGCTAACTTTATGATTTTGAGGGGCATTTATGCTAAACCTGAAAACAAAGTCCAGTTTGCCAAATTTATTCTGAAAATTATGTTTTCTGATACTGAACATATATGAATATATATATATACTGAACATATATATGAAGGATTTGGATGGTTATAGAGTAGGTTGAAAACCTGAGAAGGGAAAGATAATAAAGAGATAAATAGTTTGAGAATTTAAATGAAAAAAGAAATAAAATCACAATCGTAAGGATAAATGTCAGTATAATAATGAACTCATTTTGTGAGTAAATATTGCCGATTTTCTAGGGGCTAAATTAAAGTCTGTTGAAACACAATGTAGTACCCTTCAGTGGATCCTGGGTCAGGCCCAGCTATGACTTCTTAAGGTAAATATAGGAAACAAGTTCCTCATTGAAAATTCCTCAACTAAAGTACTTTTTTCTTTCCTTATTTGTCTTTTTAGATACCTGTGAAATAAATAGCATTTTTAAAAATTCATTCAGGCATTGAATATACCATCCTACGCATGCAGAAAGAACCATTAAAAATCAATATGGGAAAAAAAAAAAAAAAAAAAAAAAAAAAGAGAGTAGCAGGCACTGTTGGGTGTGCCAGCAGTTAAAATAGACAGCTTTTGTGTCTCCTATTGTCCTTTGCACATTGGTTTCCACTTCCACCTTTGATGTCCCTGTGCATTGAAATTAACATCAATAATAACATTGACTTGTACAAAATTAACGTGTTTAACATGACTGCTTATTTACTCAGGTTTACCTGCTAGGTTCAGGAAGGTTCAGGAAGTCCTGAAGAGTGTTTTCCTCAGACTAGTAGAGATTTCTTTTCCTGCAGGTTTTTTATAATATATATATATATATATATATATATATATATATATATATTTTAACACAAGTACTTAAACGAAGCTATTTTTCTTTGTTTTCATCAGCTGGATATTGGCAGTTGGCAGTCACTGTGCCAAGAAGCCTTTAGGAATGTGGATCCAAAAAATAATAGAGGCCTGTTGGAAGATTTATAGCGTTTAAAGAGCGTCAGAGATTTCATGATATATCTGAGGGCTGTATTTAGGAATGACTGTCAAAATGTTTACTAGTGTCTTTACCAACACTGATGAAAACACAGGATTTAACAAAAGAGGCTGATATTGCCTGGAATTGCACCACCAGGTGGTATCCATTTATATGCTTAAAGATAACCCTGGTATGCCGAGCTCTTTATTTTGTTCCTCTGATGTTTAAGTACAGTGTTTTTATAACCTTTTATAATTATATAATGCAACTTTACAGCCTGAAGATAGCAAGTATATTTGCTTGTGCCAAAATTATTTTTAAAGGGAAACATGCATTGTGCTTTATTTTACTGTCTCTGACAGACTGTGCAGAAGAACAATGAGGTAAGTGAGAAGATTGGAGGCAGAAAAATAGTGATGCTCCCTTCTGCTAAAGGGTCTTCTTTCTGTAATGTAAGTGAATAAATATCTTGTGCTAGTCTGTCCAGCCCAAACTATAAAATGCTTTTTTAAAAAAAAAAAAAAAAATTATCTCTGACAAACTATTCATTTAATATCAGCATGAAGTGTGGCTTGATTTTTTTGGTTATCATAGCTAAATAGCTGAAAGGACACATGTAAATGATGTGTGTTGTACTGATTTCATATACACTGGGCATGAAATGAATGCATTCTAAGATCAAAAGTGTACATGGCTAAAGAATGGAAATTAAGCAAACTATTCATTTTTTCATTTGCACACACTACTATTTAGATTATTTCTGTATGTCACCCTAAGACTTTAAGGTAGTTTCTACTTATTTTGTATTAGGAAATATGCAGGGACATTGTACATATATTGGAAAGTTAATGAGATAATAGTGCTTGGTGTCTTATTCTAGCCATCATTACATGCTGCAGTTTTTGGGTGTCTTACATTTTCTTCTTCATTCATCCATGACTCACTGCTCAAAGAAGCCTACTGTGGCAGTAATGTACATATATTTTTTCTCACTCTCTTTGCACAAAGAGGATATACACGGTATAAAGAGGAAATACACGGTATAATGCTCAAAAGGTTTATTTTTTTTATTTTCTTTTGCTTTTGGGATGTCTGGGAAAAAAAAAGAAAAAAGTATTGCTTGTTAACTGAAGCATTTTAATCATAGATTACATATTTCACAGAAAGGTTAAACCTCAAATATAGCCTGGGTCAGTGATGCCTCTGCCTCTGTTTGTGGTATGTATAAAATGAGCAGAGCCTGGTTCCCAGCAAATAGGAGTCCTGAAAACAGCCTCTAAAAGGAACCAGTATTCTTGTGTCAAATGCACTGATAAATATATTCTTTTGAGATATGGCTGTAATGAATGAACCTTAAGACATATCAGCAAGGGAGTATTCTCCCCTCCTCCCTTCCCCCTCCCATTTTGCTCTGTTTTGGTCATAGAAGTTGTCTTGCAGACATCCTGGAAAACACTAAGATGAAAAGAAAACATTAAAATTACAGAGGAATTATCTCTAGAAATATGTCTTTGAAATTGTTTACAATTATTTTAAACTATACATAGATCAGAGTTTCTCATGACTGGCTCTATCACCTCATGGAAATAGATGGTTTTGAGTAGTTGTACTGATCTCCCACAGCTTTGGTTTAAGCATGTCATTCCAGCTTCCTTTTTGAAGTCTGGAGAGAGGAATTTTACCCTGAGGATTAGATTTCCCCACTCTTAGGATAAGGCAAACCATTCCCTAATGCGTGCCTCATCCCCTATGTGGCTAGCAGATCCAATTTAGAGCAGATGAACAGATAGAAAAAGACAGACTTGACTAAGAAAAAAAGGAGTGCTAACAAAAGTGGAAAGAGACAGATCCTGTTAACACAGCCTGGTACTAGATCTTTCCTTGTAAGACTTGTGTGCTTATTATTATGCCCCTACAACAAATTGCAAGGAAGATTCATCCTGAGCGCTATCAGTCTTTGCTTGGATGGCAGGCTGAAAAATATAACTGGTGTTGATGGTGGTGGCTGCAAACTGTTTTCCTGCTCATGTTGTTCTTCGCACGGTCTTCTAGTCCAGACCACTGTGTTTGCTGCTACACTGTGTATCAATGGAATACCAATATCCAAGAGGACTTGAGGTTTGCAAAGGATTTTGGTTTGCAAAGAGGACTTTAGGTTTGCAAATCAAGACACAACATTTTGGCTATGTAAATCACTTGTATGAAAAGCTTTATTCAGTTGTTTAACAATATATTTTGTGAGACTTGAAGACCATTTGAAGAAATGTGTTCTGTCACTGCTCCTGCACAGAAGAGCAATGTGGTGGATTTCCCAGTTTAAAGTGGTCATACTGCCTTGCTGTTGCTCACTGTTGGATGGCTGTTTGGCCGTCTTATGACTGCTGTGGACAAGCAGATCCAGAAGCAATAAAAACCTATCTACCTTATGAGTTTGATTTCCTTCCCAGGCCTTCCATGTATAGATTTGGTATGATAGGACTCCTGCTAAAACATTTGCTTTGGCTTTAGATTAGGATAATAATAATGAATGTTGCCATTCTCTCTCTTTTTTCTTTTTTTTTTTCCCATATTTTTTGTTGTTATTTTCTAAGTAATAAGTGTATTCAACATTCCACACTTAGATATGAGGAAATTATTTTATTCAGCAGGGAATCAGGTTGTTTATTTCCATGCTGAGGTAGAATAAGACTTCCTTAAAAAAAGTTACAGTGATGTTCAGTATGAAAGGCTACATATGTATTGACAACTAAAGATGAAATGGATCACAAAGCAGACCTTCTACCAACTACGGTATTCACAGAGGTGTTTGCTTTCCCAATCCTTTCTCTCAGCTAATTTTCTATATTCCTCCTGTGAATTCCCATATTTCACAGTGATTATCCCCTGACTTTGCAGCCTCCAATTTTGTTACATTTTCCTTAGTGTCTTCAGCTTGGCAGCAAGCCTCCTTGCAACTCTTTCATTACAACGTAGTGATCTTCTTGTGACATGGGTAAAGTTTAAAGGTGTAAACTGATTTTAATTTTCTTGGAAAAATTCAGACTTACTTTTGCTGTTTAGCTAAAAATCATAAATTAAGGATAATGTAGGGAGTATTTCTGTTTTCAGGAGATTCTTCCTGAGTTGTCAGATTACCCACTTCTTTCCAGAGCCCTTGTTTGGAAAGCTTTCTTATAACAGTGTGACCACTTGTTAACTGTTATGTCTAGTTTCATTAAGTTCTTATCCTACTAATATTGATACATCATGGGATCATGAATTAAAAAATTTGAAGTGGAAGAGGGACATCTTTTCTCCTAAGTGTGGAAGCGCAAAACACTGTGAAAGGGAAGCATCAGAAGCATGCCTTTATTAGAATTTAACTGCATAAGGTAATTTTCTCAAAAGATATATTCTAGATCTTCTAATTATGCACTTTAATATGAAATGTTTGGAAATAAACCTTCCCAGTCCATTGTGTCCTTGCAGGATGGATCCTTCTCAGTCCAGTAGTTTTCAGTATCTCGCTGGGTTACAAAAACTTTGTAGTCTCCTCTAGGTCCCTAGGAAAATCGTAAGATTTTCATTCCCTTTGAGAGGTCTGAGACTGCTGGCCTTTCCCACTCCTCACAAAGCACTCCTCATCTGCATTGGCTCTACTGGCCCCATGTTTTCTGTTTTTCCTAGTCTTTGCTGTGCATCTGCACTCAAAAATTATTTCTTCTTCTCTCCATTGCTCCCAAGGTGAGAACTATGCCCTTTTCCTTCAGAAATGTCCCAGTAGAGCCTCAGAGCAGCTGATAAACTGCAGCAGGATAAGCTAGCTTCCTTTCTGGTGTCCAACTTCACCCCCCAAAAGAAAACAAAATCACTACTTATACAGTAAATGTTGAACAAATAAATCAGATCAATGTTCCAATTCAGTGAGATGTCAGTGAGATAAAGTTCAGCAGTACCAAATGTGTCAATGGTTCATCCATTACACAGAGGTTTTATACTTTGTGTTTTAGGTTTGACCTGTGTAATTTAGCTGACTTTTCAAAAATCATAAATCAAACCCTGATGTGGCCTTGGCTTTATTTAATTTGATGAAATGATGAAATCTTACTGTTGGTTCTCTATACTCCTTTCCATCCTTTTCCGTGTTGATCAAAGAGGTAAAATGACTTTTATATATTTTCTATTCTTGCTATTTTATGCAAAACTGCTGTGAAGATTCCGCAGTCACTGCAGTTCTGAAGCTAAAAAGGGACTCCTAACATCTCAGTCTAAATACTAACTGGGAAAGAAAGGGTGGTTCATTGAGTATCATGCTTTACCTGTCTTAATATGTGCAAATGTCTTATAAAATACGTTACATTCAGAGGATAAAATGGGTCTTAGACTTTGACTTACCTCATATTCAGTTTTTGACCACAAAATGACCAAGTTCTATATGAATTTCACACTTTTTCTTGATCTACCACTAGTATCTATAGTTTTGTAGATTTTTTTTTTCTTTTCCAGAGAATTTCTAATTCGTTCTCAATATTAACAATAAGAAAGATAAAGGAATGACAGGCCTATGGTGACAGATATGTTTGTGCGAAAAAAAGGCCATCACCATCACAGATTTATTTTAATGTATATGTTCTCTAAAATGCTGCTAAGATGAATTAGTTCCTGGTGCAATTTTCTTACATGCTTTACAAATGGGGAAAGTCCACTTTATATTTCAGAGAAAGGTAATATAAGTTTCTCTAAAAGCCTGTTTGCTATCCATGTAATTTTGTAAATAAATGATTGAAACAGGTTATAAAAAAAAAAAAAAAAGAGAGAGAGAGAGAAAATTTTCTTGTATAATCAGTGATGTAGATCTAGGATGGATAAGAGGAAACCAACAAATTTTCATACTATCTTTTGTAATTTATATGCTCAGTAGTATGAGTGTTCAATGTGCTTAGAAGAAACACAAATAACACGCCCTTTATTCTTTGGGAAAATTAGAAAATTGACAAGGAATAAGAAATACGAATAATTTTATTTCAGCTAGTAGAGAAAAACGTATGTTAGAATGACATTAGAAAAAAAATGTGGTGAAAAAGCAATACTTTCCATTTCATTTATTTCTGGACAAGCAGAAGACTGTGAACCAAATCTTTTCTACTGCCTAGAAAATTCAGTGTTACTAATGGTCTATGTAAGTGTTTAGTGAATTTATCTTGGTGGCAATACTTATTAACTAAGATCCAGTTGGGCGTGAGTTGGAATAGCAGAATGGGTAATAAAATGTAAATATGACTAGTCAATTTTTCATTGCTTCTTGACTGATGTTTACTATTAATTCTCTAAAGTAATTGTCTCCCTGTCTTCTGTCTGTAGGGCTTGTGGGATTTTGTTTTACAAGTGAGGTGTGTATAAGCTGTATTTTAAGTGTGCACTTTGAGCTTCGTGGGAAACTCCTCTTTTTCATAGAAAAAAAAAAAAAAAAGAGAGGATCTGATTTCAAACTATAATAATGACGTTTCAAATTCAGAATATTACATATAAAACCTGACTTTTCAATATTTTCTCTGGGATGATGGTGGGAAAGTATTGTGAGAAGTGGATCTGAGTATGTGCTTAATATGGAAAGCATATCACAGACAACAGATTAAATAATTGAACATATGACAAGAAAATGTAGAAGTTTGATAATATTTTACACTGAAAGAATACCCTTCAGAGGCATCTGTCACCCAGCCTAAGATACATGTAGATCCTTTTACAGACTGCTATGTGAATAAAGCTGTCACACAAAACAAACTATGCTTTCGATATGGTGAAGTCTTTCTAGAGATCAGATTTAATATTTCCTGTGTTTTTTCTCTCTTTGAAGAATGGGAAGAAGTCAGAGGAAAAGAACAAAGAGCTGCTTAGGTCAAACTGCCAGGTTAAATATGATCATGATCAAGATGTTTGGGTTTTGGTGCTTTTCTATACTAAAGATAAAGAAAACATAGTTTATGAAATTAAAATGCTTACAATGTATTACTGTGATGCCACTGCAACCAAGTTTAAAGACCTTATTCTTAATGCAGCAAAAAGTTTCCCATCCTTTAAGCATTTAACTAAGGTTTTACTATTTGTTAAACCATAGTCTTATACTATCCACTTTTCATATGTGTGATATTTTCTTCTTTGCAAATAAATTTATCAGAGTATATGCTTTAAAGACACTTCTTCAAGAAGTACTATTTCCTAGGTGGTAATAAAGGATCTTTATGAGAAGAATGTGTTCAAATGGATTCTTTTTTCCTTTTGTTTGCAGAATCGAAGGACTTTCATTTAGAAAGTCTTTTTGAAGCACAAAGATTGTAGGGAACAAAAGAAACTGGTTCCTTCAAATCTGTCTTTTTAAAATAAAACTTTTTACTGAAAAGTTAAATTCCTAAAATGATGACCATCTTTTACTGCATTATGTTGAAATTACAGCTGAAAATGTGTGTAAATGTCCATTACTAATTCTTTTAATTCTTTATGTTAGTTTTCACTGTTCTTTTCTCAAAATCTTGTATATTTTCAAAGCATTAAAATAAAATATATAACTAGATTTCCTTAATTTCTCTACATGTTATATTATAAATCACCCTTTAAGAAAAGTAGAATGCATCTGCATTTGTTATAAATCCACTGTCCTTATTGGCTGCAATGAATGTTGACACTTTATATTACTAAGTATCAGGACAGTGAGGTTTCCCTCAGTTATAAATATAAGGGAAAGACCATAATAATAATAATATAAGATTATCCAATCAACACTTCCCTTTATTTGTTCAATAAGAAATACAATCGTGTTTGAGTACAAGTTCTTTAACTTACGCTTAAAGAACTCAGTGTCCAATGTGTTGTCATAGAAGGTTCAATGATTACAGTTTATTCACTGAAGTAATCATGAACATATAATTATTTCTTCCATTACCAATAATTACCAAGCCATTTTACTTAGACATTACCAAAAAAAAAAAAAAAAAAAAAAAAAAAGACAAAATTAAATTAAGGCAGCCTGAGAAAGAGGAAAAAATATGTTCTTTAGTTGTGAAGTCTAAAATAAAATATACAGAGCCAATGGGCCAAAAAATTGCTTTTGCTAAACAGTGAAATAACCCTTGTTTCCTATAGCTACTTTCTGTAGAACTTCAGTCAAGTGTAAATCTGCATATTTAGCCTGTTCTGCTGACATTTACTGTCTTGTCTATCCCATTAGGTTTTGCAAGATAATGTGTGCCTGTATAAAGTGCTGGTTTTCTATCAATGATTTTCTCCTATGAATATTGATACCATTACCTATGCATAGACATAGAGTTGCTGCTGTGAATATGGCCATTCAAGACGTATCTATACTGCTGAGAAAGTCCTACCAAAAACCCTGGGTTTTGAACAGATTATCAGCTTGCAACTAATGCCATTTCAGAGGAATGTAAAATAGTGCTATAAAATCACTTATTAGAGTGCAAAATCTTTGGGACAAGGACTCTTTTTTTTGGACTAGAAATCAGGAAGAAAGTTAAGATTCGCAATCCATAGCTTAATTAGTTCAGAATGTTATTAAATCATCTCACCTAGGACCCATTAGACAATAATTCACATACTACTGGAGATACTGAATCCTTTTTTTTTTTTTTTTTTTTTTCCTGCCAGTCGTGTTTGCTTTCAGATGATGTTATAGACTTGGTATCTAGGTACCCTCAGAAATAATAGATAAAATAATTGAAGACCCGAAAAAAAAATATGAGTGACTGAGTCCTTGCATATTCGTGCACACATTCCCTTCTCTTTACTGTAAGATTAACGGTTGAGGAAGTGAGAAGTGTCTTAACTAGACTGAAATTCTCAGCTTCTGACTTTCTCAGCTTTTGGACAAAGCTAACTTCTAAATCCTTGTTATGAACTGGCAAATCCTCAGGCTACTGGATCATGCCACAGAGTTGATTGCCTGAATATAAACGGTAACAGAACAGAGTTCCCCTCTGACCCAGTCCCATAACAATGGGCCATTGAAGATTGTTATTTCTTGGTCATGTGGGCATGCAAACTGAATGATATTTTAGCTTTTCTCTTTTTTTCTTTTTTTTTTTTTTCCAAAAAAATTAAACTGAGAACAAAGTCAAATACATTAAGTAGCCAGATATTTTGGAAAACATAGATCCAATCAGTGATTGCTTGGAGACTGTTTATGAAATGACTATTTGCAGTGAGGTCATTATGCCCCAAAGTGGGCCAAGTCATAGACAAGCTTTCTTTGATCTGAAATGTATTAAGTACTCAGATGATTCTATAAGTCTTATAGCAGAATAGTGATTTGGAGTAAAATAAACACAATTATCTGAACATTGTCAAAAGGCTCATAGCAACTTTTCAGTGTCATTGCACGCTTGTTGGTCTTCATAAGTATGTATTAGTATAACTCATGTTAAACACCATGGGACAAATCAATCGTGAGCTAATAGGAGGATTAGTTATTGATATATTATCAGATTGGTCATAATCACATATTTTGCCCTCTGGATTTGTACTGTTGTTCACATTCTTGAAGATGATTCACAGTTTATCTTTAATTAGATATTCTCTGTATTTGGTAGGTCATATCTGATTACACCACCAATCGGGATTTTTAAATTACATTACCCAGCACTCTCTGATAGACTTACAACATGTTCAGATCTGTTACTGACATGAATTCTTCTCCAAAGGAAGTTCACTTAAAACAATCTAGGAATTATTCCCATGCCCCAAACTTCCCTTGTGTATCCTTACTTCTCAAAAGAGTCAAAATCCCACAACTTCCCTGGTTCTTTGAATAGTGCCAACCAGCCCAGTGTTTTAGGTCATGGTTTAGGTCTTTTTCCAGATTGCTTCCCCAAAGTTAAGGAGAAAATACTAAATGGAACCACACCATCCCCCTCCAACACACCCCTATTTTTTTTTCTTTAATACCGGAGATGTTGAAAAATATTTTATGGAAAACACACACATGAAAACAAACTAACAAAAAATGACCAAACAAACAAACAAAACGATCAGAGAGAGAGCAGCTTTAACAGAGCTAAACATTTGTGTGTGGGGGGAAAAATATGAAAAAGAAAAGAAGTATTTCTAGGCATCTCACCATGTAAAATATTCCTTTTCTATATTTCCTCATCAGAAACCACTCAAACTGCATTTTTGTGGTTTATTGTTTCCCTAGAAAGAGAAAGTTGTTTATCAAGTGTTAACTTTCATTGGAAAGAGAGCAGAATGCAACAAGAAAATGTACTCAGGTTCCAATTTTTGACCTTGTCCTTCATTTTTTCCAGATCACTACAAAGTCTGACAATTACGAATCCAAATTGTGCACTGCCTCTAACAAATGCATCAAAGCTTGATATCTTATGTGGTCAGGTTTCATTTGTGTGTGCTGAAACTTCACTTATTCAGACAACCTGAAAGTATCATTATTGATTATTATTCACTGATTTTTAAGCAGAAGTCTTTCAGATTGAAACAATATGTTTGTGAATTTAAGTGAGGCTTGTCACCTCTACTGAAATTCTTGTAAGATACTATGGCTTATATAAATGAAATGTATCACACAATTATTTTTATTTATTTATTTTATCAGACGAGAGACATAATGAAAGAACTAAAATACACATAGATTTCTTCTTAATGATTCTGTATTCAAATAATTATTTATCATTTTATCTGTGATCTGTTCTCCCTTTATATATTCTCTCAGGTCTTTCTCTTTCCTCAAATTGTACTTCATTCCTAAAATAAACTGTGCAAACATATTTTTATTCACTACCTTCATTTTACCTATCATTAATATTACCTTCAAGGAAAGAGAGTGAAATCTGAGTTTCTTTGGTTTGTACTGTGTGTTTTTAGTTGGTGTTTTGTTGCTTGTTTGTTGAATTTTTCTTTAGGAGAAAATTATACATGGAATTTGTTAGATCCTTTGCAGGAATGATGAGATAGTAATCCAAATAAACAGTTGTTATGATATATTCTGTCTGCTTTGTTCCTTGTCTCTCATGTTTCAATAGATTCAACAGAAATTATGCAATTTACAGATCCACTGGAGATCTGAAATATATGTGCATATCAAATATACCACGTTCTCATAAAACTACATTGCAGTAAGACAGTTGCTTCATTAGAGGTAATATAATTTGTATTCTGTATTTAACTTTCTAACAACATGCAAAGTCCTAATCAAAAAAGGAGTACCCTCATTTTGTTTGTAAGCTTTCATTGTTTAATGTCCTGACTATTAGTAAACTAAATATGGTCTTCTTTCAATATTTTGCACTAACACAGTAGTATTTTAATTGCTAACATTTTTCATTATGCAGAAATAAGGTAGTTTTGGGGAAATGTTCCGTCCAGAACCTTTAAGTTTCCATCTCTTAGCAGCTTGGCTTTGGATCTTCATCCTGTGAAGGAGAAACTTTCCCTATGTAGTGCCATGTTCTTGTTCCAAAATAAACAAATAAATAAATAAAAATCTGCTAATTTTTAATCTGAATCACCACTAAAGAGTAATAAACTGCGATTCAAAGTCTCTAGCACTTGCAATAAGCATACAGTAATATTTAAACAGATGCTCCTGGTGTATTGACTATAATCTGACATGATCTGGGACATGGGGTCTGTTACTATTCAGAACAACTTATTTTATTGTTTCTCATGCTTTGGCAGGAAATGGAGTGCCATTAACAGAAACCCTAGATTCTCAATATTTCCAAGGCAAGCAAATTTTTTTAGTCTGTTCAATTCTATACTTCATCCTTTCAACAGCTAATGGATTGTTTATGAAAGTTCTGAATGACAGTGCACAGTAGCTAAAATAGTGGCAATTTAATGGTAATGTTATACAACTCAGATTTTAGATATTTATGAAGTTCATTGGTTATTAACAACTTCAGGCACAAAAACTGCGTTAAATCTAATTCTGTAATTATACACAATGTACGTATATGTGCTTCTTTCGAAGTACTGGAAGAACCAAATATATCCTTTTGAGACATAGACAAGTTGCTTGCTTAGAAAAATCTTTGTTTTACTCCACATATTTCCGTGAATAACTGTAATTCAACAAAGAGAAGAATGTTCTCTTAAAGATATAGATGTCCTGTCAATCAAGAAGTTCTACAACATATTCTAATAAAAGAAGTTTTCTGGAGGTTTCTGGATCATATGGTTCTGGCCTTTTGTAGTAGCTTTTCTGCTTGATGGTGATGTTCTCTTCTTTGGAAACCTCCTGTGAAAGCAGATCCATTGCCTCACAACCATAGCACTGTAAAAATTTGCTTCTTCAGTGTTTTGAATGAGAGAAAGATTTGTTGTTCTATTCCTTCCTTTAACTCCGGTAAATATCTATTCTGAGTAATCGTTCAAGTCACCGAAGTATATTCTGTTTTATCCTGCTGTACTGCTTGTTCTGTGGACACAATGACATAATTATTACTTTTGTGTAATTTTTGTCACTTCTTGTCGGTCCTCATCATGCAGATGCGTATATTTTTTGGCCTATTGAGTACTGTGGTAAAGAGAGAACTCATCCTGCTAGACATCCTGCTAGTTTGTTCTCTGACTCTTCAGAGAAACTAGTTAAGCTGAGCAATTCGGCATGACTTAAAAAAACAAACAAACAAATAAAACAAACAAACAAAAGCCCTTTAATCAGTGAATTATTAAAACAGTTGGTAGAGGGCAGTTTTTTCATCATTTATTTTACAACTTGATTTCTACTTCAGTGACTCTGTGATGGTGGAAGATTTAGTTAAAACAAGCATGACTGACATTTAAATCATTCTGAAGAGCTAGTAATTAAAAAAAAAAAAAAAAGAAAAAGTCTTTTATTCTGTTAGCATTTAATCATACTTTTTTTTTCTTTTTTCTTTTTTTAAGTGACAAAGTTTGAAAAGATATGTTAAAGAACTACTGGGAGGAATTTCAAGACTGAAAAGTCTCCAAAAATGCATCTCAAAGATCTGTCATCACTTTTAAATGATAAATGGGAGCTTTAGTTATCCTTATTCCTTCATTTTCATTAACTTTTGTCTTAAACAAACCAATTTTTGGTTGTTTGCTTGTTTCCTTGTATAAAAAATAAAAATATGTGTGTGACAAAGCTACTTTCTTCATTAAAATACACATGACCATTGAGAGAAGGGATCTTTGGAGTTCATTACAGCCTTGCAGGAAAGGACAGATGTATCACATTTCAGAATTTCAAAGCTGACAGGCTTATAATTCTATATATATGTTTTGTAGACATACAGATTTGTTAAGCACAAGTTGAACAGTCAGGGGTAAAATTTTCAGTGCTGCAGATTATCTGTGATGTTTATTTCTTGCAGGAAGTTATTCCAAAATTTAATTAGTTAAACCTTTCTGATGGTAAATTTTGAGAGGGCATACACAGCCCTGTGGTGCTATTTTAAACTAACAATCAGGCAATGATTTGCTTACATTACACATCTACATTATAAATCTTTATTAAAGTGTCCAGTGACACCTAATTTTAATGGCTAATGCTAGATTGGAACAAAGTTTATTTGGAAATAGATATGACATTCACATTACTATAAAACAAATGTCTTCCATATACTGTTATTGCTGTGAATACCAAATGAATTTATGAAAATAAATGCTCAAAAGCATCATTCATTCTAATATACCTTACCATTTTACTCTACAAATATCCATGATATACCTATGAAAATCCTGAATTTTGAAAGTTCAAACATGACTCAAAGTTGAAGCCAGAAAAAACAGTTTAGAAAAGAGGCAGATACATTTGTAACATAATAATTTAAACATCATGGGAATGATTGTTATGGATTCTCTTTTTAATAAGTTGGTTTGTGTCTGGCAGCCAAGGTCAACTCAGCACAAGGAATTTTTTCCTCCAGTATAATTTAATCTCTAATTCAACTTCTTTATAAGAAATTAGTTTTTAAGAAGGTAGAGTGAATTCAGCATTGCTCTGTCTACTCTGCCCAAAATACATAGAAGAGTTTCCATAGATAAGACAAAAAAGTTTCTGTATTTCTGTATTTTTAATGGGAACATTTATAATTGTCAGATAATCTTTTTTTTTTT
Organism: Cygnus olor; assembly: GCF_009769625.2. Taxonomy (NCBI): domain Eukaryota; kingdom Metazoa; phylum Chordata; class Aves; order Anseriformes; family Anatidae; genus Cygnus; species Cygnus olor. Next base: position 123,194,333 of record NC_049169.1, on the reverse strand, counting down.
CTTTTTTTTTTTTTTTTTCCTGATTCAGTCTGTGAATCTTGAAAAAGTGTACTTTTTCAAGTGTATTTGAAATGCATAATAAATATTACAGTGAGGGACCCTCAGCATTTTGCAAAGATCTTACAGACCTCTGGAAATTCAAGTTTTGACTAGAAATATTGTGTTTAAAATAGGTATGTCTTTTTCTATTTATTCTGTTGGATTTTTGTCTGGTTTAATTTAATGTCTCTCTCTTTATTCACCTTCAACCCTATATTTCTCCATATTCCACATGCAAGCAACGAAATGCATTGTTACACTTGTACTAGGGCTCATCCTCTTCCCCATTATCTGCTTCCCTCTCAATCTCAGCCAAATTAGAGTTCTGTCATCCTTTTCTCTTGCTTTCCTTTCAGGTAATTTGATTTCAAGAAATTTGTGAATTTTTTCCATTTTTGCTTTGTTCTAATGTTACAAACAGTGGAAAAAAAAAAAATCAGTGCCAAATACAGGACATGCAATAAATTTGTGTAAATATATATACTCATACTTTGCCCCAATATATATATATAATATATATATATAATATATATATAATATATAATATAGATATTTATAATATAATATATATATATAATATATAATTATATGTATATAATATAAAAATATATATATTGTATATATGCAGCAGCACTGCATCATATACTAAACAAATATGGGCCTAAATCATTGTGTATTTCCATGTAAATTTAAAATTCAGAAAGAGAATAGCAATAAATAATGTCTTTGGTTGTACAGCACTCTATAACGTCAGTTTATTTTTCATTGTGAAATGGCAATACGACTTGTGAGGCACAGCTTGAGTGTATGAGAGAAGTGTGACCATCATTGTCTGCTGTGCCAACACTCTGCTGCATCTCACAGGAAAAACAGCAGAATGGTAATCTGCTACTATTTGTAGGATTAACCTCTCATGGAAATTCCAGCTGTTGCTGATGTGATTGGTCTTCCTTATAGCCAATAATGCTTCCTGTGACCAGATCAGGCAACTGTGTATGAACTTGACATTTAAAACAATTTGAATTATTCAAAGAAATGTGATCTCTCCACGTTCGTTGGAAGTCTTTTTTCTATGTATTTATAAGAGCAGAATAGTATGAATGGTTTAGATGTCATTGTTTAGATGTTGCTTATCAGCTAGTGCTTATTGTGGTTTCATTCTTCATGTTAAAAAGTTGTATTTCTGCTTTTTATTTGCACATCCAGGGCAGTTTCTAGCCATTCCTGCTTAGGTGCACAGTGTGTAATGCCAGACATAGACAGCATCCTAGAGAAAACACCAGTTATTTCTGCCATTTCCATCTTCACTCTGAAGAACTGATCTCACCAGGATGGCAGAGTCCTTGGTAATCACCAACACTACTGAACATTTCTGAGTGCCAGAGGCAGTCTGAGCTGAGACAGTAGGGCTTTTGAGAGCTGCCTGTGGCACAGAGCCCTATTGAGTCTCACATTGCCTGTGCTATCAAAGGCAAAAATAAAGCTTCACAATCCCTGTATATGAAAACACTGAACTCTGAGCAGTTTGAATTATCATACAATAAGAGATATGAATGGTGTACATGGTTCAAGCTCACATTCTTGGATTTATTTTCCTTCATATCTGAAATCATAATAACAGCTTGCACATTGTGGATTTCAGTTCCAAACCTGGCAGTTTTCAATGATTCCTTCTTGTTCTCCCTGTCTTTATCACAGTTGCCTTCAGCAAGAGATGCACACCTGCCAACATGAGTCAGAGAAATTTAGCGTCCATGCTAATAAAGCACTTGATTAATCACCATCTTGCTGACAAGCTTGTCTGTGATGTGTCTGTGTAGGCCGGTAACAGATGAGTACTTTGTATAACACACAGCCTGGGATTTCATTAATATCTATAACATTTCTGTTAAATAGGAGTATTTTCAATATAGTTTATTATACTAGGCACAGATGTAATAAACAAAAAATAAGCTAACATATAAAAAAAGCCCTGTTCATCCTCATATTCTTTCAGTGTTGGGAGATTCTATGTTTTGTACAAGTTCTTTTTGTTTCTATTTCAAATTCTTGTTGCAGAACTATCATTAGTCTAATAAATAGGTAATTAAATTTAAATGTGATGTTCAGACTTATTTATTAATTGAAATATTTAATTCTATATATTCTGTAAAGTTGTGGGGGGCAGTGAGTATATTTTCCTTATTTTCCTCCACTACATCATAATTGCATTCTATATTCACTTGAATAATACAAAAACATATGAGAAAATTTAGAAGCCTTCCTTCCACATTTTGTTTTTCCGAGACCTGATATCACTAGGTCCTGCAGTTCTGTTTCTCTTTATTCTGCCCCTCCTTTCTTCCCCACCAATAGACCTTTTCATTTTCTTTCTTCTCTAATGACAGTTTGATTCTCTAGCTAGCATTCTTTCCTGAAGTTGAACTCTTATTAATTTTGTAGATGGGAAAATACAAAAGAAAATTCCAGAGACATATGGGTGGGATCAACAGAAATTAACTGAACACAAAATTCTAGCATACATGTAAAAGCACTACCATGTCAAACAAATTGCCTTAATTTGGAAAAGAGGAGATAGCAGAAGATAACAGAATAGTGCAATACTGTATTCTGCTGTGTGACAAAATAGGTCAGCATGAAAAGAAAGGTCATAATTAGCGCAAGTTTCTCCATGACAGAATAGTGTTTTTCTGATAGTTTGTCTTGAATATTATTTTAACTCTCCTTATGATCTTGTTTAGTTCAGTTTCTGTTCCTGTGTTTAAGCATCTGAAACATTTATCTTCTGTGAATGAAGTAACAGGGTTCTCCTGTAGCTGGGGAAAACAATGAGGCAGAGTTAGCTGAGAAGGCGGGGGATTTCCAAAATCCACTACCTCCTGTTTTTAAAAGGACAGTCTACCTTTTGGTAGTGTCATAGCACTGAAATCTTGAAAATTGGAAATGCAATAGATAAGTAATTTTGTTCTTTGCTACTTAGATATGCTTGGTGTAAGTCTAATTTACTATTGTCTAAATATACTTTAATAGTGCCCCCCCCCCAAAAAAAAAAATAATCTTTTTCAATTTTCATATGTTGAGTGTTTAAAAAATCATTTGATTTTAAGATGCATTGCTTGGTGTAATTTTGGACTCCAGAGGTTTAGAATGGAACCATTTTAATACATGTATGCAAGCGCCTATGGCTGCTGATAAGGACCATATACTAATAAGAGAAAAAATATTAATAGTACTGTTCTCCAGTTATTAAATATTACTTTAATTATACTCTGATTTAGAGAAAGTAATGTAGTAGAAAAATGATGTAGTTGTTGTTCAAACAGATATCAGTTTTTAGAAACAAATAAAACCTTTAAAATTGTTAATGAATTGTACAATTTCACTTTGATTTTGCTGCACTCTCATGGGGATAAGAATTAGAAAAAATGCCTCCTTACTGCAGTGCTCGTAGACAAGTGGAAACATTTTATTGTGCTAGGATCTACATATACATAGAAAAAAATAATCCTATTGATGTGTATCTGCAACTTTGATTAGTGAGGTTATCCGCAGGGAAATAACTATTTCAGGTGGATATTAGGATGAAAGAAGAAAGAAGGAAGAAAGAGAGAAAGAGAGAAAGAAAGAGAGAAAGAGAGAAAAAGAGAGAAAGAGGGACAGAGGGAAAGAGAGAAAGAGAGAGAAAGAAGGGAAGGAAGGGAAGAAGGAATGAAAAAGAGAAGAGAAGAAGAAAAGAAAGAAGAAGGAAAGAAATAAGGAAAGAGAAAAGAGAAGAAAAAGAAAAGAAAAAAGATAAGAAAAAGAAAGAAGAAATATAAAGAAAAAAGAAAAGGAAAGAAAGAAAGAAGAAAGAAGAAAGAAAAGAAAGTAAGAGAAAGTGAAGGGAAGGAAGGAAGAGGAAGAGAGAAAGAGAAAGAAGAAAAAAACAAAAGAACGAACAAATGAAAGAAAGAAAGAAAAAAAGGAAGAAAGGAAGAAGGAAGGAAGGAAACTAGAGGGGAGATTTGTTGGAGATAACAGGAATGTGCAGTGGTCCCTTTGTGTAAAGAAGTTCTGGTATCACCTGAAGGCACCAAGGCTGTAAAGAACTCCGTTGAGCAGGAGGACTCCAGGGTCCCATCACTTGCTGTTTTTTATTCTACCCAGACAAATTCATTGATATTCTGGCAGCTATGGACTTAGATACGCTGACAAAGGAATATCTAATGTAAACTATATTCTAGAGAGCATGCCTATCTAACAATAATTCTCTCTTCTGGTGTGCTGATTCAGTGATAGAATCTGTTTCATTTTCACCTTCTTTACAATTTGCACTAGTTTAGCTGGTATGTCTGACCATCTTGGTTTATTCATTAATAATACAAAGAAAGAAAGAAAGAATTTAAGAGCATGTTGAGAATGAATTCTGTATTCTTCAGATTATTTATGTATCATTTTCTCCCCTTTTAAGTTGTGTTGTGTTTAAGTTGTATTACCAGCCAGTAAATATGCAAACAAAATATATCTCTCTTCAGTGGAGAATAAACTTACATTATCACTTGCAGTTCTGCTGTTCATTTTGCTTCATGCACTCTCAGCTGAAGCCTTTCCAGAAATGTTAGTGCCTGATGATCTATGGCAATCTACTGCAATGACAGCAGTACTTCACAAACATGTTGTGAGATACCTGTGTAGAAGATGCATCATAACAACCTTGTTTCTTTTATTCCACATAGCTTAAAGCAATAAGAAATATCTACTAGAATATTTCTGGAACTAAAATTGACTTTCAGATACATGCTAATATTGATTTTTTTATACCTTAGTCATTTCAATTAGTGCTTCAGATGAAAAGGAGAAACTCATAACTTGATTCTCTCATATGTTAAACTAATGACATAATATGTTTTTCCATAATATTAAAAAAAAAAAATGCAAAAAGGCTATTGGAAGTTCAGTAGATTTCCTTCACTATAAAAAAAAAAAAAAATGTGAATATGATGCATTTTCCCTCATTTGTTCCATTTCAGTTTTATATAGCAGCCACAGATCATTTCTCAATCTATGAAATCATACTTTTCTTTACATGTTATTTTTAAATTTTCACTAATCTAGTATTTCTGCACTCTCACTTCTCTAATATGGTACATGCTTTTTATATTTATCTTGTAATTAGCAGATTTAGATATTAAACATTACACACACCACATGAGGAATACCTAAAAGAATCTAGTCAGAGAGCATTGGACTTTGACAAAAACTAAGCCTTTAAGGAATGGCTCAAGAACAAAGGCCTCAAAATGACAAATAGGGGTTAGTGCAATTCTAAACATTTAAATGAATTGTTTCTGTTGGTAGTCGTGAAACCAGACCTTTCATGTAACTTATGTCTAATGTTGAGTAAATATCTTCAGTCTTCAAAAGGACTTTTCACATGGCAAAGGAAAACAGATTAATTCAATTAAAATTTTTCCTTGTTGGGTAACTTTATCTAGAGGTAGTTGATGCTACTTTTCTTGACTTTTAAAGGCAATGTTATGTATACATTAGGTTTTGTTTGTTTGTTAGTTGTTTCTCTCTTTGCATTTTATTTTTCTTCTAACAACAAAAATTAAATGGAAATTATAATTTATTTTATGTAAATTAGAAGCAGTTACATGTTATGTTGATTGTTTCTGTAATCTTCATAATTTGAAATCAATTTTTCATTTTCTTACTTCAAAAACAGTATCAGTCACTTTTTTTTCTTCTTTTTTTTTCTTAAAGATAGAAACCTTGGAATTTACAAGCTTACATGTGGGAGTAAAGTAACACTGAGTAAAATATATATAAAATATACATGCAATATATATGTAATATGTAACATAGTCTTTATGTAAATTGTAAATCTTATTTATATATGCATTATATATATGCATTTTATACACACGCATGCATATATATTTGGGTGTATGCATCTCATAAAATATCGAATGCAAGTGGATCCCATCGCGGTACCTTAAACATATTAAAAATGAAGAAGAAAACATAAGATTTTTCTTCACCACATAATTCTTCTTTCCTCTTAGATCTCTCTGTAAGCAACAGAAGGCTTCTACAGTGTTCTTGATAACTGTCAGCTTGGCTTCTCCAAGGACATTAAATGTTTTAATCTTGATGTGTAAGTGGGTGTGGATGTCTGCCATCATAAAAGGATGTATTTGCTTATCTTCAGAATTCCCTTAACTGTATTTTACTTAAAGTGGGAAGTAACTTTGCATAACACTCACTGTGCTGCACCATAGGGAACAAGAATTCTTCTTAAAGCTACTGATCTAACACGTAAATAAAATAATGTAACTTCGTTGTTATTTAGTAGTTAATCTAGTTTAGATATATTGTGACAATCATTATTGAGATGAAGTATTGGATTCCTTGTTAAGTTGTGCTCTCAACTTTTGTTTTATTTATTATTTTATTAGTTAAAGAATGTGTATAAAACTCTTTATGAACTACATCTTTGATTATCTCACCTTATATTGAGAATACATTTTTCATATCACCTTTTACAGAACCCAGTTGTATTACTGTTATTATTTTAAATAAACAGTTGTAAATTAATAACAAGCAAGAGACTCAGAATGTTTTACCAACCGCAGCTATGTTAGCAAAACTCACAACTGAGAGCTGGTAGCATGAGCCAGTGTATTGTGGGGGAATACATAAATCTGCTAACAAATTTCTGAATCAGAAACACAAAAGTAAATAGGAAATAAGTGTCTAACAAGACCAATTGCACTAGTTAAATAAATATGCTGTTCATAAATAGAAAATTTGATTTTTTGTGAGATATAAACTACTCCATTGCTTTTCCTGATGCTTCATATAGAGATGCACCCACGTTGAAGAAGTATTTGACAATATTTGGAGGCAGAGGACTAGAGAAAGGAGGAGAGGAGAGGACAGGACAGGACAGGACAGGACAGGATAGGACAGGATCTGTTTAAAAATATAAGTGATTAAGAGATTCACCTTTGGTGGTTTCAGATGTACCTCCACATTTGCCTTACTTTAAATACACCTGAACCCCAGCATCTTATGTTCTGCACAAGGTTTTTCTCTCCCCCACAATGCCGGTAGCTTTTGCTGACCTAGGCATTTAAGCGTAGTGGTTTTACCCTACTATACAGCTGAACTCCACCAGAACTGCTCACCTTTGAGGAAGGGGAGCACAACTGCTTCCCCTCCTCAAAGAAAAAGGGTGAGAAAATGCGATGGAAAGGGCTCAGGGGTTGAGATAAGGATAGGGAGATTATTCAACAATTATCATCACAGGCAAAACAAACTCACCGTAGGGAGATTAATATAATTTATTGCCTATCACTAGCAGACTAAAACAGTGAGAAACTAAAAGCAAACTAAAACCACCGTCCCAACCAGAGTCAGTCACTGCCTGGGCTTGCCAGTGGCAGGTCCCTTTTGGAGCTGGCTCGAGCTGACTCTGATCTGACTTGGGGCAGCTCCTGGGCTCTGCCCACAGAGCTCACCCCTGCAGCCCCCTTGCTACCAAACCCATGCCATGTAAAGCCAATACATTAAGTAGTAATGCAGTAGATTACAGACATATTGACGTAAGAAGGATTTATATCTTAACCCAGTGTTATGCAATGATAGTCTACCGCTGCTGTTTGGAGGTTGATACAGATCCAGATAACCTTGGAGCACACCAGAAACAGCCAGGGTCTGGCTGCACAGATCCATACAAGGGTTCCTCTGACTGTGCTCAAAGCAGGATTCTGCTTCAAAAGATAACTTCTTCTTCCCTTGTATGTGCCCTTTCAAAAGGAGACATCCCACAGTTTCTTCCTAGCTTCTGCAGAAGCAATTCAAGCAAGGAAAATGCCTCAAACAAAGCAGAGCTTCATCCAATCTCACCCTCTCAAGGCCACTATGTAAACCTGTTACATAACTTGAAGTACAAAATAAACCTGCAGTCACCTCATTCTTCCAGAGATGCCTTTGAAAATACCTCCAGCTTTTACTTTCTGTCATATAACAGCATCTTTTCTGGATCAGAGGAAATCCTTTAATAACCTTCCGAGTTGCTAGAGGTTTCTCTACTTGTTATTTGCAGAGTGCTAACTAACATATCAAATGTGTTGCTTATCTTGCTTTAAATGAAATTCTGCCAGAGCATAGTTAATAAGAAAAAAAAAAAAAAAAAAGAAAAAAAAAAGACAAATGTTTTTCTGATTTTAAATATTAAATAAATCCAGGTGATTATTTTAGATGGTCCCTGAAAAAGCAGACGGAGAGAAAAGCTTATGATTCTAGTCCCTACTTCATTTAAGTAAAAAATACATTTAATTAAAAGATTACATAGTCATTCACACTTCCTTCCTCTCAAAATGCAGGTGATTATAAGGCAGGGAAATCTATTTTTCTAAGAGCTTAAAATTCTGTAAATATAGTTAAAAAAAAAAAAAAGTCAAGCTTGAACTCAGTCTGCATACACAATTGTCTCCAACTTCTGTTATTCCATCAAGTGAACAACATTGCCTCTTACTCCAATATCCTTCAGGGAAAATATATGCGTGTATAAATACAATTCTTTTATGTATTATTTCAGTTGATCCCATCATAATTCTTGCGTTATTTTTGTGTAATATTTTTATCAGAGCTTGAATGCTGTAGACAGTTCTGATTGGTTCAGACATTTTGCTAGCCTGAATGTTCTTCAGTGTTAAAAAATTCCATGCCAACAGTCTTTCATGTTGACAACACTTGTTGTAATCATATTTTCAAATATGCAAATATCTCTTTGTTGTTGTTCATAGATTTTGAAAGAATAATGAAGTAATTAAGAGAACATATGGGGAAATTGATTTTTCTATAATTTGTTGCAATTCTTGTAACAATTCTGAATTGTCTTCATGTTGAATAGTCTGCCAGTATCAAAGAAATCCCAATGTTGTTTCATATCAACTGTAGAATTATGCATATATGATTTTGAATTTCTGTAATACCATCCTCACTGAAATGTCACAATGCTTTAAAAATATTGTGTTCTTTCTGTCTCCCGAAATATGAACTTTATTTTAAAGAGTTGAATCATTCACGGTGCTAAAGTCACGTTTTGACACAAGGTAAATTCATGCTTAAATTATGTTAGATGTCTTTAGAGAATACCTGTGAGGGAAATAATTAACATGACTCCTCTTCTGCTATTTCAGCACAGAAAGGCATAAAGAAACTTGAGACAAAGTTCAACTTGGACTCAAGTTTCTTCTAGCGGACTTGAAAAATTTAGATGTTTCTATGAGTGTATGAGGAAAGTTGGGGGTTAAGACACTAGTGTGAGCTGAATAAATAATAATTTCTGTGAAATACATCAGTGCTGAAAATTGTATATATTTAAAACAAAAACAAGCAAGAAATAAATAAACAAACAAAAAATACAATGCTATCTGCCTGTCTTCCTATTTATCTACATATTCATGTATAATTAAAATTGCTTATGATAGCTTAAGGTGTCTTGTTCTGGTGGAGCAGACTTTGGAACTGAACCACAGATAAGTGTTGTCTACTTAAAAGGCATCTTTTGAATATGTCTTATTTTTTTGCTAAAAAGACATGGCGTAACAATTTATTCGACTCATCTGTACATGATGGTTCTGGGACTCAAGTTCTTTTAAACTACAACTCTATTGTAAGTGTCAAGGTGTATTGGACCATGTGGTCTTATAGTTTTCTTGAGACTTTTTTGGGCATCAGAGAGAGTACCATAAACATTTCTGTCAATATACAATATAGAGCTTTAGATGATTCAGAGAGGTGATTTTGTTTGTTTGTTTTCCTTTATGGGAACTGTTTAATCTCCTAACTGAAACATGGATAAAACTGAACTGCTGTTACCTATTATCTGTACCATTTAGAAAGTAAATGAATCTAGCAGATTTTTTTTTTCATTACAGATTGACATGAAATAGAAACTACTGCAAATTTCAGAGTTCAGTGTAGCTTTAGAAACAAATTTACGGGTGTTGGTAGCACCTTTTAGATGACTGATAATATTTTCTTCGTATTATTTTTATTTTATTTTATTTTTTTAACTTCCCTCTTATGGAAGTTATGTAATAAATTGTACTTCATAACTCAGTTTGACTGAAAGGCTAATTTTAGCTCTGATGGTTTCTTACATCTAAATTGATGAATAAAATAAAAGAATGATTAAGTTCTACTGTCAGAACAAAGGACTGTCATTGGTAGCAGCCTTGTTGATATATCATTTATTAGCATCTCAAAGAACAAAAACTTTTTAAAAGTCTCTCCATATCCTTTCCACTTTTAAGGACTTGAAAATGTCTACCTGGTTCAAATGAAAATAAAATTGTGTCCTTATTGGAAAATGACAAAGACTAGTCAGTAACAGAGACCAGCACTGAAGGTCAAAAAATCAATTAATCTGGGAAGAAGGTAATTCATTCATGATAGCTGCCTATGTCAGAAGTACGTTTCCTGACAGATGAACACAGTTAAATTTTGTCCCTACAGCAAAATTTTCACTTGATCAGAATGAAATAATGTAGGGGAAAACTGTAGAATTATTGGCATGTGAAGAAATACATATGAATTCCCGTTCACTGAATGAGAAGTCATTTGTGTTCAGTGCAGCCCCTTGAAGATACTAGGCATTAAAAAAAAAAAAAAGTCTTCATTCTCATGTTACCATTTCCATAAGGCAAAATTAATTCTGAATAAAATAAAATAAAATAAATAAAATAAAATAAAATAAAATAAAATAAAATGCCAGGACCTAAGGGGAAGACCTGGGCTCTTCTGGCACTGTAGTGGTCTTGGAATATGCCACCAAAACTGTTATAAATCATATCAATAATTGTGCTGCAGGTTCTAGCATTATATGATGCATTACAGTTTGTGTCTCAGTAATAATTGCCATCCAAATGAGAAATCCATAAATCCATGAGAAAAATGGAGATGAGAAACAAAAACCTTTTTCATTACAACTGACCACAAAAGATGTTGTTCAAATTGGAACAGTAATAGGCTAATATTTACTTTAAGAAAGATGTCATGAATAATACGCACGTTTTTGTGAAAAATATTTTCTCTAATGCTTGCTTTTATTCAATTCTCACTGTAGATTGTAGATTATTGTTACGATCATACTTTATATCGTTATACTGATCACAGCTGAGACATTTCTTACTGTCCTTTTACCAAAAATTGCATTGAATTTTTTTATTTTTTATTTTTTAAAAGGGGGGGTGGGGGACAAGGAGAAGAAGAAGAGGAAGAAAGGCTATAGGAACATTGAATATAGATAAAATGCTACCAAAGGCTATAGGAGCATTGAATATAGATAAAATGCTACCAATCTTTTCAATTATCAAGGGGCTTCCTATGATTCATCCATAGAAAGAAAAAAACATATTTTCTTAAATGTTGTGTTTCAATCACAATTACATAAAGGGAGTTTAAACCATACAGAGTTTTAAAAACAAAACAAAACAAAAACAACAAACAAATAAACTGAATCAATTTTACTCCAAAAAGCAAGCACAGTCCCTCCAGATTCACCTCTAATTCTCTGTGTTCAGTTATGCCTCTTTTCGATTAGTCTGCATTTTAGAAATGACCAGTGCATATTTATTTCCTAGAGCAGACTTCCTATGATATGGTTACATTAAAATAAAATAACAATAATAATAAAGCACATTATAATAAAGAAAAATTACTTAACATATATACATTTCAGACTATAGTTTGAGAAATAAAATTACTACTGAAGCAGAAAGCCAGAACTTTTAGAACTGAAAGAGGTGATTAAAGAAATCCATTCCCACTGATGGCCACTCTTATTGGCACTTCTATAGAGTCTTCCTTTTACACAGGATGTGTCTGCATTGCAAATAATGCTCAATAACCAATGACACCATTACATACTCATAGTAAATTGTAAACCAACATAGTTTCATAATCTCACTGGCTGACCAATTTTATTATTTTATTTATTTTATTTTCAATTATTTTGAAATTATATTATAACGTTATGAAGTTAGTTGGCCACCCTGAGTCAAATTGCAGAATTTTTAAATATGAAAACAAAAAGCATACTCTTGTAATTGTAATGTCCAGTGTAATTTTTAGACAATGTACCTTTTAAAAGTAGTATTTTATATATTATTTATATCACTGTATTTGTTGCTTTTTCATTTTTTCCCTAATGGTTCCATCATTTACTCCTAAATCTGCATACAATATACCGTCCAGTATATCTGGAAAATGACTTTGACTTTGGGCTTCAGACTGAAAACAGTTCATATCCAAGAATAAAACAAAAACCCTAGGCACTCTAAAATTACCAGAGGCTCATTGAATCACAGATTTGCAGGAGATTTTAGATACTTGAAGCTTCACACAAAAAATGGTAAAAATACTGTAGTCTACTCTGGAGCAATTCCCTATAAGCATCTACATGTAGGAATATGACTCAATACTTTCAAAATCCTAGCGGTGGCTGAACTGCGTCATTAAGTGCCTAAATATCTATGACAATCCTGCCCGTGTTCCTCCAGAATCTATCAAATGAACGGAATAGCTACAGTGAAATAACTCAGGAAGGAAGCGTATGTGGTATATACAAAAATGAAATAAATGTGCATGCAACTGTTGTAGAGGTACATGATTCTTCTATCAGTTTAAAGACAATGATTTCATCATGTAAGCTGAAGTTTCCAGAGTTTCTCTGTAAACAGTCTCCATCTCTCTGGTGGCGTTCAGTAGTAAATTTCATGAGTGCAAAACTGACTAAAAATATTGTACTAATTTTTAAAAATCTGGTTTTCATATTATAAGTTAATGAGTTTCTCTTCTTAGTAAGTCAACACAACATAAAAGACTTCAATAATAAAAATATAAATATATTCTTAATTATTTAAACTGTACTTTATATTAAAAAAAAAAAAAAAAACATAAAACTTGACATAAAAGTGAGAATGACTGTAAAAGTAAATATCATAGCAAGATGAACAAAATATTTCAGAAGTGTATTGTGCATTGTATTTCTGGACCTGAACATATAGTCATAATCTGTACCTCCAAGTTTTATATACCAAAATCTATTACTGACTTCTTTGTTCCTGCACAGAAAAGGGAATATAAACATGGACACTTATTGATAGCATTATTTATTTTCTTGGCTGCTGGTGGTCACACAGTAGAAAGAATTGAGTCTAGGAAAGAAAGGTGAAGTTCAAATTCCTTCTGTAGGTAACTTTTTATTCCCAAGAATTTATCTACAGATATCTGCAAAATATCTGCTGCAAAAATGTGTCCATAAATCTGATTAGTAAAATGGATTTACCAAAATACAATCCATACTTTTGAAAACAGTTGTAACAGCAATCTTGTTTCTCTAATTACCTTAGCATTAATTTTGCTTTAGATATTATAATCTCAAATGATCTAATTTTATTTAATGTTCTGAACCAAAGCCGTCTTGATCCCAAAGAAACCTTGAAGCGGTTAGGTCATTAAGACCTGCTATATTACCAGCATATACATTTCTGCCAGTGTTTTCTTGTGCTCGAAAATGTTCTTTTTTTTCACAGTACACTGGAGCTTTTACTTGCAAAATTAACTAAGCCACAACTATTTTGCCAATTATGTTTCAAGAAATCTGATTTGGTTCTAGTTTTAAAATTTTTCAATATAATACAGTTGCAACAATATACAGTTAATTCTGCAGTTTCAGCTGTCACAGTGACCAAGTTCTTTGCATGGAAGACCTCTTCACATTTGATTTGTTCATAAGTTTGCAATACGGCTATTCAGCTGACTTAGAATACTGTTCATAGCTTCAAGCTGTCAGGCTAAAAATAATTAGATGTTCAAGTTGCATTATGGAAATAAATAAATAAATAAATAAATCCCTGCAGCCCACTGGCCCTGAGCACTGAATATGTAAAAATAACTTCTCTCACTGATTCAAGGAGATAAGTTTCAGCTTCCAACCTGACCATTTGGGGCTGTAATGACAACTACACTACAGCAGGCTTACTTACTCTTTGTTAATGAATTTTATTGCCTGAAAATATTCAATGATAATTGAAAAAAAAAAAAAAAAAAAAAAAAAAACAGGAATAAAAATCATTGTTACAAAATCAAATATTGAATAGTAAGCACCGAAATGTTTGTAAATGTTAATCAGCTTGTAAAAAAAAATCTTTTTTTTTTTTTTTTTGAGAAGGAAAACACAACTTCCTTTGTTCCATGTATCAGTAAAGATAGATACTTTTCTCATTTAAAAAGTTACATGAATACTCTTATAAAATATTTCTTTGTGAGACACTAATGATTGAAGTGTGTTTTCCTGGGAAATGCCGTTTCCCCTTTATTGTTGAAAATGTAGGTAAGAATATTTGAATTGCAGTCCGTATTCTCTTTCCCATAGAGCTCCCTTGTGCCTATTTAACTTTGAAAATATTTTTTTTTTTTTTTCTAAATCCATTTAATCCATTTTTATCACAAGTTTCTGCTCTACAACATCAGTAGCAGAATTAAAATCCTTAGCCAAAGTCTTGGATTAAAATATTGCTGAATGAATGACCTCTTTTCCAGTACAGACAGATTTTGGTTCATGAGAGAAGATTTTGAACTGCAGCTGTCATATTTTAGACATTTTTTCAATCTTTCATAAATGTAGTAAATTCTATATTTCCTAATAACATCTGAAAGATTTTCACAAAACTGAATCCTTGTTGATCAAGAGAGTTTCTGAAAGCACTAAAACTCTTTGGATGGGTGAACTGCAATTAAAGACAAGAAAAATCATTGAGATGCAGTTGAGGGGAAAAAAGCACACATGGCTGTTTGATTATGCATCATGGTAAAATATTTTTTTTTCATCTGATTATTGAACATACATCCATGATTACTAACAATAATTAAGTCCTTCCTCAAATGTGGAATTAGATGTTTCTAGAATGTGAGTTATATTAGTACATGGTTTATTATTTTTTATATGCATAGTTTTATTAAGCATGCGTATGTTATGGTATTTATGGGACACAGTGACATTTCATTATATGTGTGTCTGTTTCATTATGAAACTCCTTGTGCTACAGAGGTCACCTTGACAGATCTCAGTAATCTTGTATATTCATTATAAATATGAAATGTCACTTTTTTTTTTTTTTGTAAGGACATATTTTACAGAGTTCCCATGGGTGAATTCCCAGTAATTAGATTTAACAGGTAATGTTATATGTGAATATAGTTATAATTAGCCAAAGTAGGGATATTAATTTCTACTTCATTTGATCATCTGGGGTGATCTTTCAGTCTTCATTTTTGCAAATAAGTGAATTAGTGAATTGCAAATTAGAATTTTGAGAATTAGTGTTTGGAGCAGCCATACATACAGCAGGACTCGTTGATTCCGTAGATTTTGTACAGACCTGTTTTGCAGATCTGTAATGTCATGGCCTTATAAATAGCAAACAATGAGACAGTAACTATAGGGAAATAATTTATTTTCATTGTTTCATTTAGGTAAGGTTTATTTATTAATTCAGTTTAAGAGAGAGTTTTAATTTAAAAGTTGGGAATATAACTGGAAAAGCAAGACGTTTCTCCTCAGAAGAGTGTAGAATCAAACTCTAAACAAATAAATAAAAAATGATAGGGCATATCAAAAAGTTCCCTGAAATAAGCAATGATTATGACAGTGCAGAAGCTCTTAAGTATTATCAACATTGTATTGTTTTCTGTATTGCTTATGTATTTGTTCACCTAAGAGATGGAGGACGGTTTGAAACACTCCTTTCCAAATAACTGAGAGCAGTTTTTCCCCTACTATATGGAAATGCTTAAAGCAATACATTATACCAGAACACTTTATCTCCAGTGCTTTCAGTACTACTTGCTCTGTGATTTCTTGAAATATTCATTAATTAAGGTAGTACAATACACATTAGTCAATTTCAGACTAAGAAAGACCAAAATAAATAAATTTGCCTTTAAAGGGGGAAATTATGCTATTATTAGAAAACTTATTCTTTTATTATTATTATTATTATTATTATTTTATATTTACATAGCCGTAATTAAGCCATGGTGCACTTCATTCCTGCATTAAAATTAAGTAGAATAAAATTATCACTTTTTAATAACATCAAATTAAATGTCATTAATGAGAATTTAATTACCATGTTTCACATTAAGTATAATTAGCTAATGATCTATAAATGTATATCAAACACAATTTAATGATATAACACTTCACATAATAAAATAGCTAATCTAAGCCCAAGAAGTAATTAAGATGTCGTATGTGCCATTTTTCATTTTTCATGAGGAAAGATCTGGTAAAATATGCAAAACCAAATTTGCCCATTTGCCCTTTGAGTTTGCCTACCCAAAGCCCTCTTCACCATTAGACTTTTTGTTGTTGTTGTTGTTGTTGTTTGTTTTTGTTTTGTTTTCATGAGTTTGCAGTTATATAAATTGTCTTGCATTTCTCTGCCTTTGTGTCATTTTCATTGGTGGTAGGCAAGCATATAGTGTACGTTGAGGGTCACTCCTTTAAACTATTATGTAGATTTTGTTAGAAATGTTGGGTTCAGTTTTCTTGTTTAGTTTTGTATATTAAGAATTTGCACTAAGGAATTTATTTTACTAAAATGATCATTTTTGAAGAGAAAAAATCAATATTTATATGGTGAAATTTCTCAGATTTCTGAGAATTTCTGCTCAAAAATAGTGAGAAAAGCAAGTTCATTCAGTTTCCTAGTGATAGCTTATGGTTTCAACTTAGATCTCAACTTAGAAACTACCCTGCAAGTCAGCTGCAGTCCTGTAATACTTATTCTCTGTCCTTCCAGTCATTTAAGGAAACAAAGACAAATCAAAGCCCAAGGTAACAATATCCCCATGGTTCTTTACAATAACATTTTGGAAAAATAAGTATTACTGGATTGTAGTTTTTAACTCCTTTTATCATGTTTATGTTTTAGGTTAATGTGAAATTTATAACTCAGAGGAGAAGTGAAAAATATAAAATTATATATTGTTTGTATTGAATTCAATATGTGAATTGATTACTTAAGGGTGCAGTGGAGTTCAGAGCCATGTACAAATCTGAGTCTGAAATGTCTTGCAAAATATTTTGTTATAAAGTAAATAAGATAAAAAAAGTCATTATTTCTTGAAGCCAACTTTGAATTACAGTGGGATTTCCTTTTTCCTAACTTAAAACAACAACAACAAAAAACACCAATAATAATGTGTTATATATATATGTCTTTAAAATAGGTTCCCTTTAAGCATCTTTCAAATACTTGAGATACTGGTAGCCATGCCATTATTGTCTTGGAAATTTTTCAAATGCAGAATACTGACATATGATCAAACAAACAAACAACAACAACAAAAACAGTATTTGTTGTCTTGAGAAATAAAGGACACAGAGATGTACTATTGCTGAAAAGTAGAAAGATATTTTTTTACTTAGAGTCAAAAGGAGTGCAGGCTGCTGTGATTTTCTGTAAGGTTTGGTGTTGCTTTCAGATTTATCAGCCAGGTCTTGTGGAAAGGGTACAGACCAAAGATCTTGTCTAATTTGTATGAGCTGGAGAAGAGTACATGGTATGCAAAGTCAAAAAAGTAATATTATTCCGATCAAAGTTACTCCAAGCAGTAGTAATTAGAGCAGACCAGGTTCTTATGGTATGAGGATGCTCTTTCATGTTTGTTCCTGAAAGAACAAAGAAGATATTGCGATCTACAATTCATGATTTTGATGATGTTCAGACCTTGTTGTACCTGCAGTCCAAAATCCCTAAATCCTGAACTGTGTGGGCTTCAGTACACGGTGAACTTTTCAAGTTGTTGTTCAAATAAGGTTTCATTCCAGTTCGGACTTGACCTGGCTGTGTTTTTCCCCCTTTTATTTACTTCTTTGCTTTGTTCTTGAGTGCTTCTCAGTGCTTCTTGATAGATGATGTGATTTCTTGTGTTCTTCTGATGGTGATTGTCACCAAATAGGAGCACAGGGTTGAATTGCTAGACATAGGAAATGTGCTTACTGTGTGCAGTTCCTTTTTATCTAAATTGTCCTATTCCAGACACCGTAGGAGAAGGCATGTGAACACAAAACTGTTTCTAGAAAAACAATTTACACTGAAACCAACACAATTTCAAACTGTCCAGTTAATACTGTTTATTCCAAATGGTGGGACTGTGAAATCTGAGATACGCAATCTTTGTCATAATCCTTTAATGTGTTGTTACGTTTACCCTTCTCCTGTTCCTCCAGGTCCCAAATTCAGGTCTAGCCTTCTCCAAGGAGAGGTAGAATCTCAAAAGAGCTGGGTTTCATGCATTAGCAAAACACTTAACAATTAGTAGCGAGGACAAAATCCCAATAGTGGTCTGTGTTCCCAGTCCTTGAGGAGCATGATGTGGGTGTGGGCCATTACAGATTTGCTTGGGGTCATGTTTCTACTCTTGATACCAGAGATTGCTTGCTTGGTCTTTCTTTAACAGTTATCCCTAAAAACATCCTCTCAAGGTCCTTTATTGACCAGTAATTGACCATTTATCTTTATTGCCCTGGAGACTCTGATATGTTTTGTTTCCAGGTTCAAAGCTTTTGCCTGCGTCTTGTGCTTGAACTTTTGGAGATCACAGTTACAGTTCCTTGTTTTTCTTCAGCACATGGCATTTCTTGAGAATATGTCTAATAACATGTTTTGTTAGTATAATCTAGTCTGAATACATTACTTTTAATAGTTCAATCTTTAATAGTTCAGTCTAGAAAAGTAATGATCCATGAGAAGACACAGACACAAAAAAAGAAGAAAAAAAAACCACTATAGGAACGATGTTTTAATACAATGTCATTGTTAATGTCTAGTAGTTAGAGCAATACCACTGCTGCACTCTCAAAATTACAACATGAGATAAACATGTTCTGCCAGTTATCTCAGGTGGGCTGCTGCAAAGTAACACATTAAACAGAAAATGTTTGCTTTTAATCAGAGGTACCTGTCCTCACATCAATACCATCAAAATATAGAAGAGTCATTTAGTAAGCATATTGAAATTCAGAGCAGATTTTGCACTGATATTTCATTTTTCACCTCAACTCTACATTCTCTCATATATTGATTTATCTGTCTTTGGAGATGGAGGTTGAAACTGAATCATTGCTTTGCACATGCCTTAATATGTTTTAAAGTTATACGTGGCATTATATACTTAATAAAGATGTAAAGAAATAAAATCCATTCATTGATTCAGACATGTTAGAAAGTTTTGGGGTTGTTGATTTTTAGCAGATGAGAATCTTCTTTCTCACTTTCTGTATTAACTGTGAACTCAGGAACCAAGCAGCTGTACTCACTACATGGGTGCAATCAGCACTCAGTAGAGAGTATTATGATAATCATTTACTCTTGGCGTGACCTTAGAATTATTCAGGATTTGCAACAAGAGGTCAGATTTTTTTTATTTTATTTTTTATTTTTTCCACTTAAAAGGTGCATTCACTGGAGTAAAACTAGTTTATTAGTATAGAATAGTTGAGAAGAACTATGAAAGGAAGCATTTCAGGGCACTACTTTCTGAGAAGTCAGACAGTACATGGGTAACTGTCAATACCATGTTACTGTTGCAATTTTCTGGACAGCAATGTGTGAATATTTGTTGAGTATTCCAATACTCATTTATATATTGTTGAATATCCCAATATTTGATGAAAAGTAAGCTAAAAGTATCCAGAACATCTAGCCTTTATACCCATGTTCTTTGCAGTTCAATTTTCTGTGTACTCCAGAAATGTTTGTGAATTGCTAAATGTCTTTGATTGACCAATACATCAGAAACCAGACTAGGCATTGAATCTGAGGGATTTTGTGGACGTTCATGATTAAGTGTGGTTTGGGATTCTATTAAAGAGAAAATTGCCTTTATAAGAACCACAAGACACATCTATTGGGATGTTGAAATATTTTTTTATCCCCTCCTATCTTTGGATATCACAAAGTCTGAAGTGAAGGATTTTCAATTCTAAAGCCAATTTAGAAGTTTGCTGCAGCAAGACCACCATAACCAGGCCTGATCTTAGGTAAAGGTGGCAGGTAAACAATGAAAACAAGAAAGTAAAGGGGAGAAGCAGGACAAAGCAGTTCAAGGTATTGCCACTTGAGTGTATTTCTGAGTCTCTGAACCTGGCAACCAAATCCCGTCTGCACCCATGATACCGCAAAACTGAGGCTAGAAACAAAAGCAAAACAAAACTACTACTACTACTAAATAAATAAATAAAAACCAAACAACCCCCCTACATAATTTATGCAGGAGGAACTAGAGACTTGCTGTGTGTGGTACCTTTCCATGCTAAATGCATTGGAGGGGGTGTGGGGGGGAAGTGAATTTGGTGCATGTGTTTGGTGCTGGTTGAGGAGCAAGACCAGACATCCAAGGGAGCCATTGGTACCTATTGCTAGGGCCGAAGAATGCATGCTTTATGTTGATCTGTGCCTGATGCAATGCCTTGTTGGCATTGTAAAGCTTAATTTTTGTCACGTCAGCAAAATAATATTCAGTTCTGCCTGAGCCAACATTATCATAACAAAATCCATTTTTCCTTCTGCGCATTTCCTTGTTCTGGAAGTTTCAGCAGTGATTAGTCAGTACTACAAATGGCAAACCAGCCAAGTCAAAAGAAAATAATTGTATTTTCTAGCTAAGAGAGTCTCATAAAGAGATGAATGGAAACCCGTCTTTTTTAATATTCACAGTTTGTCAATATTTAGTCTGGATTTCCTTCATCACACTTCTGAATATCACAGCCCCACACATTCTGGTATACTCAGGTGTGTCCACCATTCTGGGGATTTAATTTAGGATTTACAAGACTTAGTTTGAACCTATTTGTAGATCTGTATAAATTATTGGTTAACATGGGAGTCCTAACAAAAAAAAACTCTTGCTGTTTCATAGAATCATAGAATGGTTTGGGTTGGAAAGGACCTTAAAGATCACCTGGTTCCAACTCCCTGCCATGGGTAGGGACACCTCCCACTAGACCAGGTTGTTCAAAGCCCCATCCAGCCTGGCCTTGAATGCTTCCAGGGATGGGCATCCACAGTTTCTCTGGACAACCTGTTCCCATGTCACACCACCCTCTGAGAAAAGATTTTCTTCCTCATATTAAATCTAAACCTACCATCTTTTACTTTAAATCCATTACTCCTTGTCCTATCATTACACTCCCTGGTAAAGAGTCCCTCCCCAGCTTTCCTGTAGGCCTTCCTGAGGTACTGGAAGGCCACTGTAAGGTCTCCCTGGATCCTTCTCTTCTCCAGGCTGAACAACCCCAACAGCCTCAGCCTGTCTTCATAGGAGAGGTGCTCCAGCCCTCTGATCATCTGTGTGGCCCTCCTCTGGACTCATTCTAATAGGTCCATATCCTTCTTCTGCTGGGGGCCCCATAGCTAAATGCAGTACTCCAGGTGGGGTCTCATGAGAGCAGAGCAGAGGGGCAGAATCGTCTCCCTCAACCTGCTGGCTATGCTTCTTTTGGTGCAGCCCAGGATACGGCTGGCTTTCTGGGCTGCAAACTCACAATGCTGGCTAATGTTGAGCTTCTTGTCAACCAACACCCCCAGGTCCTTCTCCTCAGGGCTGCTCTCAATCCATTCTCTACCCAGCCTGTATTTGTGCTTGGGATTGCCCTCATCCAGATGCGGGACCTTGCCCTAGGCCTTGCTAAACTTCATGAGGTTAACACAGGCCCCCCTTTCGAGCCTGTCCAGGTCCTTCTGGATGGCATGTCTTCCCTCCAGTGTATTGACTGCACCACATAGCTTGGTGTCATCAGCAAATTTGCTGAGGGTGCACTCAATTTTACTGTTCATGTCACCGATAAAGATGTTAAATAGTGCTGTTTCCAAAGCCAGCACTAAGGTTCCCTGAGGAACACCGCTTGTTACTGATCTTCACCTGGACACTGAGCCATTGACGACAACTTTTTTGAGTGTGACCATCCAGCCAATTCTTTACCCACCTAGTTGTCCATCTGTCAAATCCATGTCTCTCCAATTTAGTGACAAGGATATCAGGGGGTACAGTGTCAAATGCTTTGCACGAGTCCAGGTAGATGATGTCAGTTGTTCTTCCCCTATTCACCAGTGCTGTAACCCTGTCATAGAAGGTCACCAGACTTGTCAGGCATGATTTTCCCTTAGTGAAGCCATGTTGGCTGTCCCCAGTCACTTCCTTATTTTCTATGTGCCTTAGCATAGTTTCCAGGAAGATCTGCTCCATGGTCTTGCCAGGAACAGAGATGAGACTGACTGGCCTGTAGTTCCCCAGGTCCTCCTTTTTTCCTTTTTAAAAATGCAAGTTATGTTTCCACTCTTCCAGTCAGTGGGAACTTCACTGGACTGCCATGACTTCTCAAATGTGATGGTGGCTTAGCAACTACATCCATGGCTTCCCTCAGGACCCGCATATGTATCTCATCCAGTCCCATGGACTTGTGCACCTTCAGATTCCTTAGATGGTCTTGAACCTTACCTTGTCCTACACTGTATGGTTTATCATTCTTCCAGTCCCTGCCTTTGTCTTCTCTGGCCCAAGCTATGTGGCTGGAACTCTTGGTGAAGACTGATGCAAAATAGTCATTTTTATGACACAAAATATGTACCTCAGCCTTCTCCATATCCTGGATAACCAGGTCTCTTGTTTCCTTCTGTAGAAGGTCAACAATTTTCCTAGTCTTCCCTTTATCACCAATGTACCTACAGAACCCTTTCTTATTGTCTTTGATGTCCCTGGCCAAATTTATTTCTAAAAGGACTTTGGCTTTCCTAACCTGATCCCTGGCTGCTTGGACAATGTCTCTGTATTCCTCCCAGGCTATCTGTCCTTGCTTCCACTCTCTGTATGCCTTCTTTTTCTGTTTAAGTTTGTTCAGGAGCTCCTTGTTCATCCATGCAGGCCTCCTGGTGGTTTTGCCCAACTTCCTCTTTGTTGGGATGCATCACTCCTGAGTTTGAAGGAGGTGATCCTTAACCAGCATTCTTGGGCCCCTCTTCCCTCCAGGGCTTTGTCCCATGGTACTCTACCAAGCAGATCCCTGAAGAGGGCAAAGTCTGCTCTCCCAAAGTCCAGGGTAGCAAACTTGCTGTGCTACCACCTTGCTGCCCTCTGAATCCAAAACTGCACCATTTCATGATCACCTCAGCCAAGGCTGCCCTTGGGTTTCACATTCCCTGCTGGCCCCTCCTTGCTGGTAAGAATGAGGTCCAGCATAGCACCTCTCCTCAGTGTCTGATCTATCACTTGGAGAAGAAAGTTGTCATTGATGCATTCCAAGAACCTCCTGGATTGCCTATGCCCTGTTGTGCTGTCCCTCCAGCAAATATTGGGGTGGTTAAAGTCATTCTTCAAACCAGGGCTTGTGAATATGAGGCTGCTTCTGACTATAGAGGCCCTCATCTGCTTGGTTCAGGTGGCCTGTAGCACCATCCCAACAGAATGTCCCTTGTCCCTGCCCTCCCTTTAATCCTGACCCACAAGCTCTCTGTCAGATCCTCATCCATCCCCAGGCAGAGATCCATGCACTCCATCTGCCCTCTATGTCAGTCACAGAGGGTAAAGTCCCCTCCTTGTCTCCCCTACCTGTTCTTCCTGAAGAGCCTGTATCCTTCCATCCTAACACTCCAGTCACGGGAGCCATCCAACCACATCTCCGTAATGCCCACGAGGTCATAGCCCTGCAGGCATGCATACATCTCTAACTCCTCTTTTTATTCCCCATGCTACGTGCGTTAGCATAGAGACATTTGAGTTGGACCCCTTATTAAGCTGATTTACTGGCTGGAGTGGCTGGATTTCCTTTGTGCTACTCTTCAGGTGTTCTCCTGCTGACCCATGACCCTTCTCCAGGCCCTGGACATCTATCACTGACACTGGCATAAAACCGGGAGAAGCAGGATGGATTGAGGTTCCTATCCTCCCACAACTTTAGTTTAAAGCCTTCTTCACAAGCATGGCAAGCCCATGACCAAAGATGCTTTTCCCCTTCTCTGACATGTGGACCCCATCAGCCCCCATCAGACCAGTTTTTTCAAAGCAACTCTCATGATATAGGTAGCATAATGCCTGTCTGTAGCACCAGTCCTGTGTTGATCTGCCAGATTCAACTTACTCTTTCAATCCCCTTCCCTTTGACCAGCAGGACTGATGGAAAAGCTACCTGAGCTCCTGAGTCTTTTACTGCTGCTCCCAGGGGTCTGTAATCCCTCTTGACACTGTAGGCTGCCGTCCGCTGCTCTGCTGTGGAATGAACCCTCACAGAGCTGATCTCCTTGGCAAGTTTCTGGTGAAGATTGTACAGTTTGGGTATTTTCTTGTCAATTTGAGTAAGTCCCGCAATACATTTGTTTCTCACAGCATTTTTCTGCCAGGTAGTAACAACACACTTGAAACTGTAATTTTATTTTATTTTTTCCCTTTCCATACTAGTTCTTAACCATATTTTATTGTAAATTATCGAAGACTCAGGTCCTGCAGTGTTTATTAGTAGACTAGAATCTGTTTGGGATAAAGACTGTCATTTTAGCATTCATACTTGCTAATCTATACAGAGACTTTTGTGTTTTGTCCAGCACACATTCTAAGTTATCAAACCCAACCAAAATTGGGCCTGGGGGATGTTTTTGAGTCTTAAACTGCAGATATCTGACTTTCTTAGAAGGTTTCAGCTTAGCTAATGTTTGTCTTTTTCAAAACCTCGCCTTGTATTTAACAGTATTTAAAAAATAAGAAACTGAAATTTGGAGAGTGTAAAAACTCTTCAAATCCTTGAGAATCATACTTATGATGTATTATTCAAATTGTCTATTAACTGGGAGACAGCTTTTGAATAGAAGATTATACCCAGAAGAAAGGGAGTAATTTTCAATGCCTTCCCTACGTTATTTGGGAGAGCTTATTGTGAAGGGACAGTGTTGTCCCTACTGGATGCCAAGAACATGTATTACTTTGATTAATGTGGTCTGAATTCTGGCTACACACAGTAAGCACCGGTATTTTTCTTGAATAACAGTATTTTTTCTGAAGCCAGTATGAAACATATTCTCCTGCATTTCTCAGAGTTCAAGTCAATTTCATAAATTTTAATATTTTTTTCTGTATCACTTTAAGAATCAATAGCATGGTGCCTCTAAGAAAAGTTCTGTCTGATATTTTGCTCTCTCCATTAAATTGGTAAAAGGATTGAGAATGTGTCGTCCCAGGCATTTTTTACTGTTATCTCTGATTACTTTCTTCAGAATTTCATCCTTTTCCCTTTGTATTGAAAGTGTCCAAAGTCTAGCTCTGAAATGTGTTCTTCTGGTCTTTTGTCAAACATTCTTTTGTGAGATTGCTCATTTCTGCCATCTCTCCAGAGTTCAACTCTGCATCTGTAGTTCAACATAAATACTTGTCTCTAGTCTTAAAGCAGGCTTGCTAGTCTCCTTTTCTAGTAATAGTGGTAAGTGGTTCATAGTCACTTAAACATAACACTAATTAGTAAGAAAAACATGCTGTGTTAATGTTCTGTGACTGAAAATTACGTTTGACTTAGGCAGGTTGACCTTTCCAATGTTGCACAATACTGTGCTGAAATTTTCTGATTTACCAAGTTATATGTGGAAACCTCTCCTCCTACCTCACGCATTTTATAAACACATTACAAAGAGAAACCATCTTTTTATTGAAGGAAAAATTAGGCATAATTTTCTTTCAGTAATGTGTTCTTATCATGTATACTTGCAATTTGCAGTTCCTCTCTACATTGTCCCTATTTGACTCCTCTGTACATGTTTAACCCACTTACTTTTCACTATTTCTTTTCTTCTCAGTGTTAATATCACTAAACACTAGTGATATATACACTTACACTATTGAGCCTCTCTAACCTGTTCCATGATAAGAGTATGTTTGTTTGGTTTACCATATCCTCACCTTTGTTGAAGAGCTGCTTTCTGTAGAGAGGTCTTTAAACCCAAAATGCTCTTGTCGTCCTTTTTATCGTTGGCACACAGAATTTGCTGAAGCTTGCAAACCCTTGCAAAGAAGTTTAATACCATGCAGCCCTTGCATGCTCTTCCAAACACAAGACTATTTGTTTATATTACATCACAGGCAAATCCATCAGTTGCACTTTTGTGGAATCTAACTGAAAACTTTACATATTTTAATTACAGAGTGCTCATGCTGAGTTTTGAATCCTAATAAAGTTGCAAAGATGTCAGAGCACAAAACACCCTACATAAACTCTGTTCTAGAAGTAGTGAATTATTTTTTTTCAGAGAATTTATATGTAAAAATTTATATATTTATTTTCAGTTCATCCGTTACTTTCTTTCATTTTTTCCCCTCAAGATTCAGCTATGATGCTGACTCTTTTTCAAGAAAATAATTCAGAAATTAAAAATTGTCTCTTTTATCTGTCATAGATTCTTCTCTGTTACTTCGTTTTTTGAATTGTCTGTTTCAGAATCTCTTCTTTAATTCTGATGTACAGTGAAGTAGTTCTGAAATTTTACAGTATTATCTCAGTATCCAGTGATTGATCCAGTTGACAGAGATGCATATGTTTTATTAATATCTTTCTTCTTCTGCCCCTTCTGGATTGTCTTTCTGGGCTCTCTTTAAAGTGAAGTTTTTTTTTTACAGGAGTGGACAGATGGAAAAAATATTTTCTTCTATAATTTTTGCTGTTCACTGTGCACAGATGAGACATAGCACATGAAAGTATTATTATTTTTAAGGCTTTTTTTTTTTTCCAGTCTCCACATTCTTGATGTACTTTACATTTCAATTAGTTTAGGATAAACTAGAAATAAAAGCAGATGAAAGACCCTGAAGGAAAGCAAATTAACATGTTAGACATGAGGTCAAACAGAAAGCTAATTTGCAGCCTGTAGGCACTTCAGAACCATCATACAGAAACAAATATAAGCAGCAATGGGTACTCCTATGTATCACATAGCAACCAAAATAATAAAAAGAAATCAACCTTGAGTCAGGAAGGTTAAAATTAAATAACAGAGGGAAACTAAGGAGGAAAACATTAGAATATGTTGTGTTTTTCTTAACTTGTTAGTGTATTTGCTGATCACTAAGCAAAAAAAAGAATTAAAAAATTAAAGCTTTTAGCAAACAAATGTACCCTTTAAACTTCTCTTTCACTTTTAAAGCCTCTACATAAAACTTATTACTCTTACTTTCTGAATATGTTCAGTAAATGTTTAAATGACGTTACAAATCAGTCAGTTTTCTTACCTCCAGTCAGCATATGATGAGTTTAAATAACAAATGATGTTTAATCTAGATGCTTTTCAATGTTGTAAAGTTTGTGATGAAGTATGATCTTCTGGAAACTTCATTATCAGGGGGAAACCTGAGTACGTGCCATAAATAAATAAATAAATAAATGTCATTATTATTATTATTATTATTATTATTATTATCATTATTAACAACAACAATAAAGCCTTATAAAAATAAGAAATTAAGGAGTGGAGTTATGCATAAGAACACTTTGGTAGTACACACACATTCAACTAAGAAACTGATAGAAACTTAGAAACTAATAGTTTCAGACTTGCTGTATAATTTGTGATTTAGTTTACATTCCAAATCCTTGAATAGTTGTACATTTTGAAACAAAATACAGGTTAGAAAATATTTCTTATTTTAAGGATGTTCATTTCCTGTGAAACTGTGAAGCTGTACAGTTCTTTCCTCTTGGGATTTGCCTGTACTTTGTGTGCTAGTTCAGTATAAATCTCAACTGCCATAATGAAACAATGAAGAAAACAGCAACATTTAGGATTTTCCCTGTTGTGTACATTGGTAGAATTTGGTTTTGACAACCATTGCTCATGTACTGCTGAACCATTTCTTATGAGTGATTTTGTGATAACTTGCAGATTATCATTTACTGATATAATTAAGTATTAATAAAATTCATAAGTGTAATAAAATCTTCCTGTGAGAAAAGAGATAGAATATATAGTAACTGCAGCTATGGTAATCCATGACTGATAACAGAATACAAATTGAAAATCATGTTAATATCTTTTTCATTCAGTCAAAATGACATCTCTTCCATGAATAAGATTTAGAAAACAAAGTTAAATACAGAAAGACTATTAATGAAACCTTCGATCAAATTGATTGAGTCCTATTTCTGTTGTTTTCTATTGATTTTTCTATTGTGATTGCAATGTAGCTGTCTTCAGCTACTTTCTTTCTGGAGGGGCCTGAACGATGTTCCTTAAACATTTATGTATGACAGTGACTCATTCATTTCCACATTGATCTGGCTGGAAAAATGAAAGTACCAGTAAATAAAATTTGTAATGTTTTTTTTTTTGTTGCTGAAACCATATACCACAGTGTTCAAGTGTGTATGATTTCAGACTTCATGAAAAAAACAAACAAACAAACAAACAAAAACAACAACAAAGCAAAACAAAAAGAAATCTGTATTTTGGAAAGATCTACAAGATCATAAAATTACTAAAAATACAGCGCAAAAGAACAGAGTTATAGGAACTAGTTAAATAAACAGACCACTCAATTGAAATAGTAGACAATTCTAAAGACAAATCAAAATTATGATTTCTTGTAGTCTGGTTCTTTTACTTGCCTAAGGCCAGGGAGTAGAACAGTGGCTCAACTGAGAACAACTATTAAAAGTTCCCCAAATTCTTATTATTTTAGACTATGTCTCCTCTGGGACATGGACTAATGCATTTTTAGATCTGTAGACACCAGTCCCTGGGAATTTAACCAGAATAAGCCAAAGCCTTTTTAAAAAAATCAACATGTAAATTATTTTTTCTATATTTCTATCTTATATGTTTTCTATTCCATAATCAGATTATGATCAAATATATACTCTGTAAAACTTTTTCCCTTAGTTATTCACCATTTGGGGTGAAGAAGCGGGTTTAAGAAAACTTGATCAAATGCTATGGTGATAAGCATTTCAGAAGATACTGCACAGAATCTAATTTCACCAAATGAACTAAATTAAGAAAGCTCAGGTAGTTGAAATAAAGAAACTGTGGTACACAAAGTAGACAAATTCCTGTAATTATGGAATTATTCTTAAGAGTACGATCAAGGGCAAGATTTACAAGTAAAACAAAACCTTGGGGGAAAATCCTTGGAACATTTTATTACCCAGTGTGCAACTGTGAAATAAATTGTTTCTTCATCCTCCTGCTTATGGCTGGCTATGGGGCAACTTATAAATAAAGTGCAATATATGAACGGAAGTGTTTTACACAGCTAAATGAGCTGCAGTGTAAGTGTTACAGAATTAGTATATCTATACTTGATGCTATACGTACATCCTGTTATATAAAAAATCCTTCACAAATTAAAATACTGATTTTTTTTTCATAAACGCATCAAAATGTCAATATAGTTTGTATATAAATAGGATAAAAACATATTTTACATATAAAAACATATTTTGTTGTTAAACAAAAGGTCAGTTGACATACTTTTTATACCATATTTATTACTAACATTCTGTACTTAGAAAATAAATAGAATGTTGCTGTCAATGAGTCCAATCTTGCTTGCAAATCTTTTAAAAACTGTTTTATTCCAACGGACCATGCAGAGCTCAATATACAAACTGCAGACATTTCAGCAACTCACATTGGAGCCAGTGTTATAGTTCTTTTTAAAGAAGTATGATCTGTAATACCAGTATAATTAACAAACTGCAAAGTACAGTCTCTACCTTCTTTCATTCAGGTATATATTTCAAAGATTTTGACCTGATGTTGTTTAGACATTAATAATTGGAAGGCAGGTAGATCTATAATCTAACCATTGTCTGGTCTTCAAATTCATATGCAATTTCCTGTATGAAATAGAAGGTCAAAATCATCTATAAACTATTCCTTTTTGTTTGTTTTGTTTGCTTGTTTGTTTGTTTTTAGCAGTACTTAAACTTTATTTCTCACGTTCTTTCTGCAGAGTTGGCAAAAACACATGCAATCCTCTATAACTGCTAGAACACATTATAAATTACATAATATATACATATTTGTATTATGTAAAAAGCATTAAAAGCACAAACTGTTTGAGAAGTGAACTATTTGTTTTGCATTTATTTAAACCTTACTAAGTTGTTATGGCATGCTATTTGAGGTTGGATGCAGAACTGATTTATGATTTAAGCACGGAATTTTCAAAACTTCCATTTTATCGAAAAATGTATTTTTATAAAAGCATTTATTTGGATGCTGGAAGCATTTATTTGGTCCAAGATGGAATTTGGCAATTTAAATATTAAGAAAAAAAAAAAAAAAAAAAAAAAAAGTAGAGTGAGACTAAAGAATAGATTGAGAGTCACATTACACAGTAATCCTTCATTGTAGTGTTTAGCAAGATGGACTCAGAAGTTAAGTCACTGCCCCCTTTTTCTCCTCTTGCTGTTGTTGGAATGCCAGTGTATTAAAAAACCTCCTAGTAAACATAAAACTGAGCTTTTTTCCACTAACTTATCAGTAACTAGTAGCCATTAAAAGATTCTTAAAAAAAAAAAAAAGTTATTAACTTTAGGGACATTTTTATACTTTCAAAATAAAATATGGCGATAACATCTACACTGAATTCTCTTTACACCTGCTCTTGAAATAGCCAGCTGAACATTGGTTATATTGTCAGAGGAATTCTTAAAGCTAAAATAGAACTGATCTCTCTCCTGTTTCTAGTCCATGAAATATCTCATTTTATCAGGATCGTCAACATAAGGAGAAGCCTTTTATGTTTTGTGTTATTTGCAGAATATTTGTTTTAAAAGTAACAGAAAATTATATTAATTTAATCCCAAGAGAACAAATTTTCTGTTTTTATCAATTCAGCTGACTCACACAGAAACTGCAGTTTGAATAAGTCATGATTAAACAATTTATTCCAAAAACTGGCATCGAAATATTTATCCTGATGGAAAAGATTTTGAGACATAAAATTTTACACTCTACTGTGTCTGCGTGTTTAATTGTTTTTGAAAATTTTGTTCTGTTCTTTCTATAAATTTCTGTCAATACCGTTTTGAAATTTGTGTCATGACACTCCTTCATATAAAGTCTTCAAAGTTTGCTTCATCACCTGCTATGGTAACTACAGGATTCCCCATTTTAACACTTATTCTCGTAAGAATAAACATAAGGATAAACATAAATAAATATATAAACATAATAAATATAAATATAAGCATAAACATAAATACACCTCACTGCTTGGTCTTACTAAGACCAAGATTCAGAGAAATAAGATTAATCACCTTCATGGACAAAGTCAATAAGCCTAATTAAAATGATTTTAAACTCTCAAGATGTGAAGTGAACATGCATAAATTTAAGCATATTTAAACATGTGCAGACTATCTCATTCAGAATTAAAGTGACTTTAGAAAGCTCTAGTTTATTATTCAACAGAGAGAGCAGAATCTGGGCAGTTAGATTTTGCATAGTAAATATATCAGCAGAGGAAATAATGCTGGTGTGGATGCACAGGAAACTTGAGGAAGCACAGCAGAGGTCTCAATCTGCTTCAGGGTTCGTTCATTGGTGTACTGCCTGCCCAGCTCAGCTGTGGGCTCCTACGTACCAAGGCAGATTGTAGTCAGTCTGTAATCCACTCTTTTCTGCTTCCTGACAGATAACTATCAATTAGTTGTAAATTAACTTGAAAGTAATTTTTGAATATTCACCAGAATCTCCATTAATACTTCTGGGAATTTCTCTATCTAAACTTAATCAAGGATTTTTTTTTCTGAGTGTTTCCAGATCTTTGTATGTTTCATAAGATTATCATAGAATCATAGAATCATTCAGGTTGGAAAAGACCTCTAAGGTCATCTAGTCCAACTTTTAACATAATACTAAAGTCCACCATTAAACCATGCTACTAAGTTCTATGTCTACACATTTCTTGAAGACCTTCAGCAATGGTGACTCCACAGTTTCCCTGGGCAGCCTATTCCAATGTTGCACCACCCTTTTAGTAAAGAAATTTCTCCTAATATCCAACCTAAACCTCCCTTGGGACTACTTGAGGCCATTTCCCCTTACTTTATCACTTGGTGCTTGGGAGAAGAGCCTAATCCCCACCTTGCTACAACCTCCTTTAAGGTAATTTTAAAGTAAAATAAGGTCTTCCCTGAGCCTTCTTTTCTGTAAGCTAAAAAAAAACTTCAGCTCCCTCTGTGTTTCCCTGCTGAGCCCTCCTACCCTTGACCAGATCAACACTCACACCTAACGTGTTATCTGCAAACTTACTGAGATTGGGATCCCCTTAGTAGGGTGCACTTGATCCCCTTGTCCCGATCTTTGAAAAAGACACTGAAGAGAACTGGCCTCAGTACTGAGTCCTGGAGAACACCACTAGTGACCAGCCTCTAGCTGTATTTAAATCCATTCACCATGACTCTTTGAGTCTGGCCACCCACCTAGTTTTTAATCCAACAAAGCATACACCTGTCCAAGACTTGAGCAGCCATCTTCTTCAGGAGAATACTGTGGGATGGTGCCAAAAGCCCTAATGAAGTCTAGGTAGACAGCCTTTCCCTCGTCCACTGAGCAAGTTACCTTGTCTTAGAAGAAGATTAGGTTTATCAAGCAGGACCTGCACTTGATAAACCAATGGTGAGTGGGCCTGATCACCTGGCTGTCCTGAAAGCACTGTGTGATGGCAGTCAAGATAATTTACTCCATGAGCTTCCCTGGCACTGAGGTCGGACTAAGCACGCCTGTAGTTTCCCAGATCCTCCTTCCAGCCCTTTTTGTAGATAGGTGTCACATTTTCTAGCCACCGGTCGACTGGGACCTCCCCTGATAGCCAGGACTGCTGATAAATGTTGTGAAGTGGCTTGGCGAGCATTTCTGCCAGTTTCTTCCATACTCTTGGGCGGATTCCATCTGGCTTCATAAACTTCCATCCATCTAAGTGGAGTAGCAAGTCACTATTTCCTTGTGGATTATGAGGACTTCATTCTGCTCCCTGTTCCTGTCTACCAGCTCAGGCGGCTGAGCACCTGGACAACTGGTCTTGCTGCTAAAGACTGAGGCAAAGAAGGCAAGAAGTATCTCGGCCTTTTCCTTATCCCATGTCACTATGTTTCCCCCCACCACATCCAATAAAGGATGTATTTTCTTTTTCTCCTTTTCTCGTTTCTTCTTCTTTTTCTCCTTTTCTTGTTTATGTATTTAGAAAAACATTTTTTACTTTCTTTAACAACAGCTATATTGAGCTCCCGTTGAGCTTTGCCACTTCTAATTTTGTCTCTGCGCAACCTCATGACATCTTTGTAGTCCTCCTGAGTGGCCTGCCTCTTCTTCCAAAGTTCATAAACCCTCTTTTTCATCCTGAGCTTTAGCCACAGCCCTCTGTTCAGCCAGGACGTTCTTCTTCCATGCTGGCTTATTTTTCAGCATGTGGGGACAGCCTGCTCCTGTGCCTTTAGGACTTCTTTCTTGAAGTGTGTCCAGCATTCCTGGACTCCTTTGCCCTTTAGGTCTGCCTCCCGTGGGATTATGACAACCAGTCTTCTTAACAGGCTGAAGTCTGCCCTCTGGAAGTCCAGGGTGGCATTTCTGCCAATCCCCCTTCTTACTTTTCCAAGAATTGAAAACTAGTAATTTGTGATTGTTGTGCCTGAGAGCCTCCAACCTTCACATATATTTTATGTTATAAATCAAAATAAAGATGTGATTCGACAAGTGAACCTGGAGACATGGAAATATGAGTGAGTACCTAGGTTTCTTTCTCAGTGACTCCAAAAGGGTTTTGCCTAGATTAGTATGGGAATTAAAAGCCGATTTTTTTTTATTTTTTTTTCCCCTACTGTTTATAAGGTCATCCTTATGATGTTCTGAAAGATTGTCAAGGTGAGATGTTTTTTATATAATGAGATTGTATGAATATTGTCAAAAGTATGACTTGTTAAATTAAAACTTTATTTCTCATAAGGAGCCATATTGCATTTCTGTGTTGTATGTAGTATTTAAAAATATTAAAAGCTCAATATTTTTTCCATGGGAATGTAAGAAAATTCAGTAGTGTTGAAGAGAAATATATACAGATAAATCTGCATTTTCAGTGGGGTTTAGAATCATTTTATATTTCAGAACTGAGCCTCCAACAGAGACATCACTTTGAGAAAGCTTAGCTCCAGAAAAGACAGACATGCAAAAAAAAAAAAAATATTATTATTATGATTATTTTTAATTCTCCGTAGCCCTCATAATATAAATACTGACATCATGATAAATGAGCATGCTGTCCATTATAGCACATTTTTTTTGTATCAATTCAGTTGAAACATTAGTATTAAACACGTAATAATGAAATAAGAGAGAGATTTGGGCATGTATCTAAATATTTAGTCTATAAAGAGACTTCAGAAAATTTATTATCCTTCTAAAAAAATTACACTATATAATTGAGACATCTTTATTATAACGATTTTGCTTAGTCTCCAAAAGATGCTCCAGTTTAATTGAATATATTAATGTGCTTTCACATTAAATTCTGAAAAGAGTCATGAAGTGTCAGTACATTTTTATAATACATATTTTATTTTGGTTTTCATTTATTATTTTTTTTTTCTGACTGAGATGGTTCACAAAAAAAGGAAGTGTTTCTGACTCAGCTGTAGTGCTTCATTGCCTAGATAGGCTATTGTTCCCTGTGGGGGCTTTCATAGGGGTAATCACACCATCAAGCACAAAGTCTATTGACTCTAGGATATGAAGGTTTTTCATCTGTGGTCATGGCCACTGCAGGAAAACTAACATTGTCAGATGAGTGATTACATCCAGACTGTGTTAGTGCTTTTCAGCTACTTCCACTTATGATTTTCTTAATTTTCAATTTCTCTCAGATGAGACTGCACCCCCCCACCCCCCCCCCACCCCCCCATGGGAGATTGTTCCTTATTTCACAGTTTCAGAAATGGGATAATTTAATTCCTTCCTTTGTCATGTTAGCTTTAAGGTATGATCCTTTCCCTGGAGTTTTCAGTTCTTCCAGACTAATGCTATTCCTTTATATCTCAGTTTTTCTCATACATTTTATCCTCTTTATCCTTTTTGGTTGCTATTCTTTATATTTTATATAACTCTTCTGTAGTTTTTCTAAATAGTGCAACCAGCCATCACAAAGTAATACATAAACTTCATATAATTCAGAAAAAAAAAAAGCCTTAAACCTCAAGATTCTACACTCAAGCTTAAGGAGACTCAAACTTGTTGGGAATACCAGTCCTCAGTAAAAACTGATGTGTAACCATGACATTATCAACCTCTGTTTTTCAAGCGAACTTAATCAGAATGCAACCAAAGACTTCTGAAGCAAAATTCAATGCCTTTTCAAGTGCCTGTACTACTCTAAGCCATAAACATTTTAACCAACAATTTATGTGAGTAGAACAACTGCAGACATCTACACTATTAGGCCTGGCAGGTACCTTGCCATGAAGTTATGTTCAGCATCACTGGATTTGCATGTAAACTATTGTGATAAGATAAGGGGAACATATATCTGTCATATTTTATATTTCTTTTCTAATTTAAATCTAATTTAGAGATGTTATATCATACGTCAGTAAAAAAGCAAAAGAAAAATGTTAATATTTTCAGAATATGCAAATATTCAGCAGCTAAATGTCTCTCTTGCATCAATATATCTTGATTACTGTTTCAGTGAGATACATTTACAACCAAATAATGATAGGGTTTAAAACCCTTGGAGCATTTATTCAAGTTTGGATATTTATGCTTCTGTAGGAGAATAATACAGTCAGTTATTTAAATTAGCATTGTTGTCCACACTGTGAAATAAAGAATAATCAAACAGGATTGCTGTTAGGCTATAAACCATCATAAAGATCAAAAATTCATTTTTAGTAAAGAAAATCAATGATTTTGTTTAAACATGACGGTGCAGCTTTTTCTTACAAATCAAATATTATATCAGGTCTTATTTTTTAACAGCTGGGTTGATCTAAATGCCAAGAGAACATATTGTTTCGTCCTCTTCATAGTACAGTGAAATAATTAATTTTCTTCTATAATTTGTTATATAATATTTCTATGAAAAAGAGAATAAAAGGCCTAAGATGATTGCTTACCTCCTCAGCATTTCAAAATGTATCTACATAAATTGTGATCACTTCTAACACATATTTATTATAGTAGGAGGCTAGAAGCAGTAAAGTATTCAGGACAGATTATAAGTACAAGGAATTCTATTACATGACTTGTTGACTGCATATTTGTTTGGTTTGTTTATTTTTGTTTGTTTTTTTTTTCCTTTTTTGGTTTTTATTTTTTTATTTTTACTTGTATTTGTATTTGTATTTATTTATTTTTAATGCTGCCTTGGGGTTTAATAGAAATAAAAAAACCTTAGGAAAACAAAAGAAAACATTTTGAAATGCAGGATAATATATGAAAACATAGGAACAAAGTATTAACAAATTCTGCAAAACATTTGAGCTCTACCTGAACTTTTGGTGATACAGTGTGCAAAGTATGTTGTTCTTTTAATAATAATTAAAATCATTGTAGGGCATTATTATAATTACAAAACATTTTCATGTTAGTTTTAGATGTGATGGAAGACATAATTATTACTTTTCACAGGCAGAGCCCTGTTTTGCCCAAGTTGTAAATACCTTACTGACTTTATTGAAGATCTTACTATTTCTGTGAGATTAAAATGTTACTCAGTATGGAATTTTTAAATTTCTACCAAATAATAGTATTTATAGTTGAAAATGTATTTAAAATTATGCTTTTTAATTTAGAATAATTTTATCGTAGGTATTTGCTAAACTACTGTGAAACACAGTTTGGGTTTGACAGTTTTGCAGCTTTAAATTACACTAGGTTTCCTGAAATAATACTCAAATATTGAAAGAAAAGGTGTTTGTTTGTTTTTTTTTGTTTGTTTGGCTTTATTCTACTTAAAAAAAAAAAAAAAAAGAAGAGTAAAAATTAGCATAATGCAGAAGAATAAATTCACAAACCCAACAACACTTCTTGCAAAAAAAGTGCGCATACACAAACACATACACACACACAAAATGGAAGTCTGCTTTTTTTGCTTTTTTTTATGTATTGAAATGTAAATAATGCTTATAAAGATAACCATTCAAAACATAAAATGAAATGAAGGATTCATATTGACAATTTGATATTTGAATCGCAGAAAACAATGAAAATATATTTTCTTAAAAATATTGTTTGTTCGTCAGAGTATCTGTTACTATTTTAAATGTCTGAGATTTTTGAATTTTGAGCTTCCATTTTATGTTTTATAACTGCCTTTTCTTTTTTGATCAATCTCAACTGAGTTAAGTCATGCATATCAAAACTGATAGTGTAA
Organism: Cygnus olor; assembly: GCF_009769625.2. NCBI lineage: Eukaryota > Metazoa > Chordata > Aves > Anseriformes > Anatidae > Cygnus > Cygnus olor. Next base: position 123,156,827 of record NC_049169.1, on the reverse strand, counting down.
GTAACATTAAATAATAGTGAATCAAAGAAGTAGACTCAAAATGCCAACGTCCATGAAGCTCCCCAATTCTTAATGATATTTTCTATGACAGGGAAAAAAAAGCAGGGGTTCAGAAAGTCTGAAATTATATTTTTGATTGTTTACATTCCAGCCAAGAAGTTGTAACTCATGAAATCACAATGATATAAATACATAGCCATCTTTTTCCTCCTGAGCCCAAAACAAAGTGAGAATCAGGAGTGCAGCCTTTTTATCCACTTCATAGTATAAAATTTATTCAAATAAAAGTACAGTGATATTTAATGAGGATTGCCAGTGGAATTTGCTGACTATTAATTACTGATTTCTGATTTGTTAACAATTAGGACAATTTGTTAACAATTAGTCATAGGACATATACTTTAAATTATTCAACTTGCAAATACTAAATAAAAAAAATACTCTTATCTAGTTTAGACTATTATAGGCTATTATCTGTTTATCTAGAGCAATTGTGGGTCTAGAGAGTAACCTGATTCTTTTTCTAGTGCAACTTTTAACTTACTGACAAAAATTCAAATCTCTGGGAATTTCTAGTTTAGATTTCCATGATTATGTAGGCAAAACAAAACAGGTGGGGTAACAGGGTAATTATGGGAGGTTTGTTTTTTTGACTGAGGAACATATACCAGAACTTTGGACATAAATCAGCACAATGATTAGGAGAAAAAATGCTTCAGCAAATAACATGCACTCAGTAGCTGAGAAACAGCTACTAGAAATAGCTATGGGGAGAAGAAGAAATATTAATGTTGTGAGAGCTGACAACAGTCTGCTAGCCTTGTGGAGAATAAGTTTTTCTATTTAATTACTTTCACTTTAGTACAGAAAGTAAAAACAGTGGCATTTCTCTTATTCTGCTGAGTAATCCAAAATCCAAACATCCCTTTAAAGAAGGGAAAAAAAAAAAAAAAAAGATTTCAGGCCAATGAGGCCAATGCACCATCTAATACTGAAACTGTGTGATTTAAACAATAACAAACAAACAAAAATTAACACTGCATCTTTACGTAAAGATGAAGAGAATCAAACCTCTTGAGGTTACCAATTATTGGATTTAGTATACAGTCACTACTATTGGAATGGATGCATAGGCTTTATAGGTGTACAAATGCTATGTACAAAGTAAATACCCAAAGAAAAAGAAATTGGCCCTGCAGTATAACAGAGGAAGATCTCTCCTCGCCTTCTCACACAGTTTCCAAAATGTGTGGCACAGGCATTAGTGCTCAACTTCTAATCCACCTCAAGGCACATTTGGCTCATTTTGGTTCAGACGGATGAACAGATTTCAAGACAAAAAGTAGGAAAAAATACACAGCTTTACCCATTTAAAAATAATAGTTCTGGCAGCTAGCACATTCTACAGAGGAGAGACTTGGGTTTAGCCAAGGATTTTGTATGCAGAAGGCACCCTTATATTTCCCCATGACTTTGCAACCAGTCCAATGAAGGTATGAGCTCTGCACAAGTGGCAGCCTGTGTAGGTGTACTACCCTGGGCATGAACATACTAGAGTGGAGGGAGAAGGCTCAGGCTGCTGTGGGTCATGCTGAATCTAAAGTTGTCGCCTGAACCAGTAGCTGGTAAAAGGAGACAAACTGTTTTGTGCTGTCAGTAGGAGCCTTCTGTCTTGAATAATGGGCAGCGTTATACAAACAATACATCTGTATCCTCACTCAGCATACATAATACCAATGACATCAGATATATTAGATATTGACACTGTTAATAATGAAATATTATTGATTGAAGTCCTATGCATCTTCTGCTGTACCTGCTTATCTCAGCACATCCATATTTTTGCTGCATGGTCTCCCTATTTTCCAAAACAAACCAACCCCATTTCTGTTTGCTTACTGTGAAGCTATGTGAACCTTGTTTTCCATCAGGGAGGTTCCTGTCTCCTCTCCTCTTTCCTGCAGCCAGTTATCCTTCTCTCTGAGGTGTGGCTGGGAGGGGAGGTCTGTGGGTCCCAGGGGAGAGGCCATGCGGAACAGCCAAACCTGAACCATCCCGAAGTGGTGTGAGGAAACGGACATCATTTACAGAGATTGAAACACTCAGGAGTTGATCTCAGCTCTTTCGATGAGAGGCGAGTTGGAACAGGGAGGCATGGGAGGTGTCTTTGAAATCCCACTGGAAGGCTGGGCAGCGGGAAATTTGAGCAAGAGGAGGAAGAGAAAGGAAGAAGGCATTCAAGAGGATGGGTTTGTGGGCAGCCCCAAGCGGACAAAGGACAGAGGCACTGAGACTGATGTTAGCAGAGGGGCATGGGTAGTGACTGGAAGGGTAGTTGTGGGCAGGAGTGCGTGCAGTTCTTGGAGCCAGTTCTTGGAAAGCAGACCCAGGAATGGGGCATCAGGGCAAGTGAACATGGATCAAGGCATTCTGGACAGTCATGTTTTCAAGCATGGCGTCTCACTACGTAATTTGTTAGATGGTAATGTGTTACCATTATCAGTAACTCTGGTTCAGAAATCTGTGAATAATTTATATATTTAGCCATGATGAATTTGGATTCAAATTCAATAGCTTATTGTTAATAGAAACATAGAAATAAAGTATATGCAATGTACTAAAAATAGATTTAATAATTTTAATTAATATTATTGAAGAAATATCAAAAGTCATTAGGAAGCTAACAAGTTCAGTTTTGACCCTTTTGAATATTTATTATGAATCATTCCTGAAAACACTAAGTCTGTATATATCTAACTGTTCAGTATGTACTACTATGAGGGTAGTGAGACACTGGCACAGGTTGCACAGAGAAGTGGTGGATGCCACGTCCCTGGCAGTGTTCAAGGCCAGGTTGGATGGGGCTTTGAGTACCCTGATCTAGTGGGAGGTGTCCCTGCCCAGGGCAGTGGGGTTGGAACTGCTTGGAAATGTTGGAACTGGAAGGAATCTTTAAGGTCCCTTCCAACCCAAATCATTCTATGATTCTGTGACTAATTTGGTCTGAACTTAGATGCAGGAACAAGAATAAAGCTATTTGGAGGAGGTATTTTGTAAGCACATGATTTGTATGACTGTTGATGTAGGAGCATGTCAGTAAGAACTTCTTAAAATAAAGAACCTATCTTCGTTTAAAAGAATGTGGAGACAGCTGCAGAGTCTATGGCTCTGTATTGGTGATCCTTGCTCAAAAAACAAAACAAAACAAAACAAAACAAAACAAAACAAAACAAAACACTACAAGAGAGGTGATGGTTAAAAAATACAACATATATTGCCCTGGAGATCTAGATTTAGCTTATTTATACTTTAGACTACCTACGTGAGTAGGTTCTTAGAAAGGCGTTTTTTGCTACTTATTAGTGAATGATTCCTTATTCAAGGTCTGAACTTCAGACCAGATCAGATTCAGATTAGCAACCAGTAGGAACATATCACTAAAACTATCAAGTGCTTGTTGTAAATTTGAACACCTGCAATTAGAAGATTACTTTTACTTTTTCTTCTGTGCTTCTATTTCTCTTCTGTAAAATGGGGTAATAGTAAACTCTGGTCTCATAGCAGTGTAGATGTTTTTGATAGCTATGAAGAGTCAAAGAATCTGATGAGATATTGCAGTCTGTTTTCAGAAAATGATTTGAAGTGTCTAACAATGAGGAGGAAAGAGAATATTAAGTAATTAAGCAAACACTGCCCATTATATGATCAAATGCAGAAGGAAAAAAAAATACCATATTAACATGTCAGTAAACATGTATATGCAGAGGGATTTGAATATTTAGGCCTGAATTAGTTCTGAAATATTGTGAGTGTTCTTTTTGAATAGTCGTTTTATATCTAGTAAATAAAACTTTTTTTTGTGTATGTATGTTCAGAAGAAGAAAAAAGTATTTCTTCTTTACAATGCAACTAAACAAATACATGCGTAGCAGAGGGAACTTCTAATACCTCACTTATAAATCCTAGTTTCACTGAAATCCACATGAAACTTGTGTTATGTTACTAGCATTAGGATTTCCCCCCAAGTGAGGTTTTTTCTTATTGCTTTTAGAATGTGAAAACACCAAGACAGGGATTACATTTTATATTTTAAATAAATTAGATTGTATCTTGGGTGCTATTCAGATAAAAATTGCTATCTTTTTGGACTAATGGGCTTAGTGTTTCCTTTGTTAATAATTTCTAATTCCATTAGGGAACATAGTTATTGTTATATGTATTTCTGTATCTTTAAAATATAGACAGGGAGAGTTATTTTTTTTTCCTGGATAACCTACATTTTAACACATGCAGAAAGTCGCTGGGACATATTGTGAATTTTCAAGAGTTTGACTCAGTGTGCATTTTTTTTTTAAATAAATTTTAAAATATATACATTTCAGAACTGATTGAGAAACTCTATGTTCCTTGCCACTTCTTTTATAACACTCATTTCAGTTTTAACTGACTTCAGATAGACCTGATTTAGCTACATGCTCCCCAGTATCCTTGTCTGACATGACTTTTGGTGATTTTATTGAATTGTCAGTCTGGTCAGCATCTGGCTCACACTCTAAATTCCATGTTTCACCTGACTGTTTTCAACACTGGGCAACTTTGAAGGCTTAGAGCTACAAAGTGAATGCAAAGATGAAATTGAAACTGAATCGATGCCTTCACCTTTTGGTGATCTTTCATAAGAGATTATTGGTAACTTATCTTCTTTCAGTTGTGGACTGTTAGCCTGGTTCTTGTACTTCATGCGCATCTGTCTTGTGCCTTCTCTTCTCTCCATTACTTTTGTCTTCAGTATTTCAGTTTCTCTTGGTACTCTTCTCTTGCAAAATGTAAACATGTCCAGTTTCCCTGGGTGAAAAGGAAATACACTTGACCTGACATTTCTCCAATGATCCAATGATCCTTTTTATCACTTTCATCTCTAAGTAGCTCACAGAACATTGATTTTAATGGATGTCTAGAGCTACTCTCCTCTCATCCCCTCCCAGTCCCTTTCCAGGCTCTCTTCTGTGCTTGGCACTCCACTCAAATGACCTCTTCCTTGCCGTGTAGGAGAATATTCAGTCTCACCATTCCTCTACCTTCAGCACATTTGACCATTCTTCTTTTCTTGAAACATGTTCCTTCATAGTCTCTATACCTCTGTTCCTTTCATGTTTCTCCCCTTCTCTAATCATTTCTCCAGTATGTCATCATCCTGGTATGTTGGTGGTAAATAAATAAAATCTTGTGGATAACAATCAAAGACTTTTTTCTTACCTTAAAAGACTTGTTCTTGTTTTTTCTTTCTTTTTAACGAGATTCTCATCTCTTTGCACAGAAAAATATTCCAGGAAATATATTCTCTTATAGAATTCTCTATTACTGTATTTTTCACATGTGCTCTTATTTTTTGCTAAATCAAAATCAATACATTCTACTCTCCCTAGAGGCCTTGACACCTAATGAAATTTATCATCTGCAGCATGTCTCAAAATGTTAAAGTATTTTTGCAGTTGTAGGAAGACTTGTGGTCTTGATGACAAAGTAGGATGGAGATCTTAAGGCTAAGAAAACAACCAAGAAAGAGAAATCTCTCTATTTTTTTTTCTGCTTTAATGCTTTTCATTAACAAAAGATTCTAATTGAATGAAAAGTGATATACCCATTAATTCACACTATTTTAATCCTTATGTAGCAGATGAAAACCAGAGGAATTTATAAGGGTATAACATTAAGCCATGATCTGCTTTAACATGGAAGATAGCTAGCATTTAGATACGATAGTGAACAGAACTTCATATTCAGATCAGAACTTTTTTTTTAAATATTTTTAATTGATATGAGTGAAGGAAAAACAAAACAAAACAAACACAAATACAAAAATAATCAACTCATCCATTACACACGCAAAATACAGTATTGTTTCTCTCTTGTTCAGCAAATCACTTCAGCACATGGTCAAAATTGTTCAATAGAGAAGTTATGAACTAAAGTAACCGGACAAATCCTTTTCCAAATCTGCATCTAGCTACCTGCTACCCAAGAGACTTTTATTATACTCTGAAGTGCATATATTTTCAGAGGAGGCTTTTTGATTATATAGAATAATTAAACAAAATTTATCTTCTTGCTGCATGAACTTCAACCTTTTTTTTCATTAGAGTGCTGGTAAAGGCAAGCAAAACAAGCAGTTCTGCATTGCATTAAGTTAAAATTAAAAGATTAAAAAGCAGTTCTCTCTCTCTCTCTCTCATTTTTTTAAATAATGTAAATATTATTCTTTTACTTTACTTTTACTATGTTCTCCTCTTCAGAAAGCATTGGCAATGGCATTTCACTTTTTTATTAAAAAAAATGCAAATACAAATAGTGCTGATTTTTTTCCCCCACTCAAATATTTTCATTTATTGAATTGGGAGAAAAAAAAATCTATGTAATAACATTAATGTATAAGGAGACATTTTTCTTCCATTGTTCATAACACACACAGTTGAACTGAGAAAAAAACGTACTGATTGTGGCATTGTACTTACTGAATATTTCAACATCCTCATTAATCATTTAAGAGCTATAAGAAGAAAAAAAAATAATAATAATAAATAACAAAACAAACAAAAAACCAACACCATTTTCTTTCTCTCCATGGAATTAAAAATGTTAGTCTAAAAATGTAAAATTCTCCTTGCAAAATATGCAATTGGATTTACTCTTATTCTTTTCCTCAACTCAGCCATTCAATTTCTTTCACCTAGAAACCAAAGACCTGAACTAAACCTCAGTCAAGTCAGTAAGAATCCTTCTAATTACATCATCGGCCTTCATGTAATCGGCCTTCAACAGGATTGGTGGATGAGGGGAGAGCAATGCATGTTATTTACCTCAACTTTTATAGGGCTTATGATACTATGTTTCATAACATCCTCATCTGGTGAGGCTGTACCTCGAGTACTATGTTCAGTTTTGGGCCCCTCACTACAAGAAGGACATCGAGGCCCTGGAGCATGTCCAGAGAAGGGTTACAAAGCTGGTGAAGGGCCTGGAACACAAGTCCTATGAGGAGTGGCTGAGGGAACTGGAGTTGTTTAGTCTGGAGAAGAGGAGGCTCAGGGGAGACCTTATTGCTCTCTACAACTACCTGAAAGGAAGGTGTAGGGAGATGAGGGTCAGCCTCTTCTCACTCATAGTGATAAGACTAGAGGGAATGGCCTCAAGTTGCACCAGGGGAGGTTTAGGTTAGAAATTAGAAGACATTTCTTCCCAGAAAGAGCAGTGGGGCATTGGAACGGGTTGCCCAGGGAAGTGGTGGAGCCACCGTCCCTGGGGGTGTTCAAGGAAAGGTTGGACCTGGTGCTTAGGGACATGGTTTAGTGGGTGACATTGGTAGTAGGGTGATGGTTGAACCAGATGATCTTGAAATCCTTTTCCAACCTTAATGATTCTATGATTCTATGAATCTATGAATCTATGATTCTATGAAATAGGCTAATGAAGTATGGCTTAAATAAGTGGATGTTGAGGTGTACTGAAAATTGAATGAACATCTGGGCCCAGAGGATTGTTAACAGTGGTACAAAGGTCAACAAAGGGAAGTGTTAAGTCCTGCCCTTGGGATGGAACAATTCTAACCATGAGTACAGGCTTGGGGTGACTGGAAAGCAGCTCTGCAGAGGACTGTGGCATTCCCTCAGTTCAGCTGTGCTCCTCAGTTCAAGAAGAATAGAGAACTGCTTGAGAGAGTTCAGCGCAGAGCCACAAGGATGATTAAGGGAGTGGAGCATCTCCCTTACAAGAAAAGGCTGAGGGAGCTGGGTCCCTTTAGCTTGGAGAAGAGAAGACTTAGGGGTGACCTTGTTAATGTATATAAATATGTAAAGGGTGAGTGTCAGGAGGACAGAGCCAGGCTCCGTCTGAGAACAGTGACATCTAATGACAGGATAAGGGGCAATGGGTGCAAGCTGGAACATAGGAGGTTCCACTTAAATATGAGAAGAAACTTTTTCACAGGGAGGGTGACAGAGCACTGGTACAGGCTGCCTGGGGGGTTGTGGAGTCTCCTTCTCAGGAGATATTCAAAACCTGCCTGGATGCGTGCCTGTGTGACCTGATCTGGGTGTTCCTTCTCCAGCAGAGGGATTGGACTAGGTGATCTTTCAAGGTCCCTTCTAATCCCTAACATTCCGTGATTCTGTGATTCTGTGATTCCATGATTTGTGGTGGACACTAAATTGGACATGAGGTTGCAATGTGTCCTTGCAGCACTGTCCATGTTGCCAACAAAGATGTTAAACAGCACTGGTCCCAATACTGATCCCTCAGAGACACCACTCATCACCAGTCTCCACTTGGACATCACACCGTTGACCACAACACTTGGAGTGTGACCATTTAGCTAATTCCTTATCCACTGAGTGGTTTATCTGTCAAATCTGTGTTTCTCCAATTTAGAGACAAGGATGTCATGCAAGACAGTGTCAAATGCTTTGCACACCATCATGGGCAGCATTAGACAGTGTTGACAGCAGGTCAGAGGAGGTGATCCTTTCTCTCTGCACTGGTGGGGGCTGTGGTAGTTTTACTCAGCTGGGCAGCTGAGCTCTACCACAACCAATCTGTCATTTCCCATCCTCAAAGGGAAAGGGGGAGAAAATATGAAAAAGTCTCAAGGGTTGAGATAAGGACAGGGAGATCACTCAACAATTATTGTCGTAGGCAAAACAAGCTCATCATAGGGAGATTAATGTAATTTATTACCTATCACTGGCAGACTAGAACAGTGAGAAACTAAAAGCAAACTAAAAACACCTTCCCGTCATTCACCCTCTTCTACGTCCTCCCCCCGAGTGATGTAGAGGAAGGAGGAAGTGGGGCTGTGGTCAGTCCCTAAAGCTTCATCTCCGCTGCTCCCTCACGGTCACTCTCTTCTACTGCTCCACATGGGGTATCTCCCACAAAATGCCTGCCTTACCCAACTGATCCTATGTGGGTTTCCCACAGGCAGCAGCTCTTTGAGAACTACTCCAAACAGGGGTCCATACCATGGGTGCTATCCTTCAGGAGCAAACTGCTCCAACATGGGGCCCCCACAGGCAGCAGCTCCCCCCAGATCCCCTGCACCAGCGCGGGATCCACTACAAGGGCTGTAACCTCCCTCAGGTTAGATCCACCTGATCCACCGTGAGCTCCTCCAAAGGCTGCAGCATCAAAATCTGCTCCACCATGGTGCTCTCTGGTGTGAGAGACATGCTGGAGTTTGTCCAGTCCAGAGCACTGGAGTATCTGACGTATAAGGAGAGGCTGAGATAATGGGGATTGCTCATCCTAAGGAAGAAATGGCTCAGGGTGATCTTACTGTTGTGTGTAAACACCTGATGGGGGAGATAAAGAGGGAGCTGGACTTTTCTCAGTTATGCCCAAGTACAGGACAGGAGGCAATGGGCACAAAATGAAACATACGAGATTTCATCTGAACATTTTTTTTTTTTTTAATCGGAGAGCAGTCAGACACTGGTACCAACTGCCCAGCCAGGTTGTGGATTCTCCATCTTTGGATATACTCAAAACCCAGCTGGATATGGCCCTGAGCAACCTGCTGTCACTGATCCTGCTCTGGGCAGGGGTTGGACCAGACAGTTTCCAGTGGTGTCTTCCAGCCTCAGCCAAACTATGAGTCTGTGACAGGGAGCTTAGTTAAAGCTTATAGCACACTCCGAAAGACTGACCAAAACTGAGACAAATTTTTGTTTTTGTTAAAAGTTTCTTTCTACTTTTCCACACTACTTTCCTTTCCATACATTTTTCCATTCTAAATTATCTGCAAGATTATACATGTTTTTTGTTTGCTTGTTTTTCTTGCAATATTTTTGTTGCTATATATGCTCACTGAAAAAAATGGTCATAGATTTTCAAATAATCATAGAACCTAATCAAATAATTATGTTTGGATACCCCATGTAACTTCATTACCAGTCAGTTCTTCACTAAATTGTCCCCAGCCTGAAGAAAATGGATTTACTTTTTTATTTACCTTTGTTTTGATATATGGACCATGTAAGTAAATCTTTCTTGGAAAGGGGAGTAAGGAATGCTATTAATTTTCATTATTTTTATTATCATGTCAAAAGCTCAAGGCATGCAAAAAATACTGGAGGGAAGAAGAAAAAGTAATTCTTACTCTGTGTATTCACAGCTTTGCATTGAGTGTGTATTCATGCAAACATTAGGAGAGAAGTGGAATATGCCGAAGGCAAGTCTGACTTTAGTTTTTACTTATTTTTTCAGTATTTTTTTTTTTTTCTGGGAAGTTCCCCAAGGGTCTAAGGAATATTTATTTATTCGTTTGTTTGTTTGTTTGCTTTTGAGACTGAACAGCCAAGTGTTTTTCAGACCAGCTACTAAACAGTTAATGGAATCTATTCATTAAGTATTATTTCAGGAAAAACAAATTTCAGGAATTTTTTGCCCCATTGTATGTCATAAAGTTGTCAAGCAATTACTGTATTAGACTGCTGTAAAAAATAATGTTTAATCTTACTGTGCATTCTTCCTTGTAAGAGTATGAGAATACTCTAGCCTTAGATTTTTGAAAATCATTGTACTGTGTTATTATTGTTATTCTTATTATTATTCTAACTTTTTTTCTTTACTTTTAGAGCACAGGAAAAGCATTACATTTACTCAAATGTCATAGGAATGTCATTTATATCTAGGGTGCAGAAGGAATAGCTCATCCTTTCTGGCAATAATTTTACCTTTTTTTGTAGCTGCTATGAAAATGCCAACATTTGCTATCAATTACCCCTGCATGATATTTTCAGTATTTCTTAATAGCTAGAATAAGAAATAGCAGTAGTATTTCAGATACTCTAGTGCTGAAATTGTTAGAAAATGTCTACCATTGTTTATACATACAGGATTCTTGATAGAGAGCAGTTATACAAGAAAAATTAGATGAAATACATGTATGATTAGAACTCATGTTAGAGACATATTGTTTAGTTTCTTGTTTCGAAAATCAGTAACAAGTTTAGATTAGAAAAAATATGAGAAGTTAGGAAGCTTCATTTATGGTGAAACCTAAATGGTGAAACCTAAGGTTTTGAATTTCAGGACACTATGAGTTCTGCAAGGTTCCATATTAGTCTTCTGTGCAAGCATCAATATTTTCTTCAAAACTCTTATTTTGAAATTGTTCAAAAAGTCTCTAGAAAATTTTTTTTGAAACTCAAATATATTATCCCAAGGACATTAAGGGGAAATGAGGGATAAAAGCATACCCAGGACTATTTGAAGTCAATCAGTATTATTCCTTTATTTTAGTTATGACCATAATTTCTTTGTCATTTATTTGGTTTATGTTTAATTTAAACTATTACATAAGTAGAATTAAATCTGAGGAAGGGTTTAGGAATAGGAAGCACTAAAGCTATACTAATACACTAATATCCTAAGACACCCCAAGAATTTTTTATTTTTTTTTCTCTGAGGAACTAGTGCTGTTCATATTAATGTCAGAGAAAATATTGTCATCTGATTTCAGTGGAAACAAAATTCAGAACTCATTTTGAAAGGCCTAAAACATCTGGCTCTTTCACCCTATATATAACAGGTCCTCCTGGACCTGTTTTCTGATACCTTGGTGATAACTTCTTGGTACAAGTGCTAAGGGAGCTGACTAGGAAAGGTGCCCTCATACATTTCTTGCTTCTAAATGAAGAGGTTTTTGTGAGTGAAAAGGCAATTGGTGGCAGTCTTGGCCATAGTGACCATGAAGTAGTTGAGTTTAATGTCTTTGGTAATAGGAGGAAAATGATGATCAGAGGGCTGGAGCACCTCTCCTGTGAAGAAAGGTTGAGGAAACTGGGCTTGTTTAGCTTGGAGAAGAGAAGGCTCCAGGGAGACCTCATTGCAGTCTTCTAATTTTTCCGGCATCGAGGCCACTCGAGGGAGCCGCCAGGACCCGGCAGCCCTCGCGAGGGAGGCTGACGAGGCTTAGGCAGAGCCAGCAGCGCCCCCTCCCCGGCCGTTCAAAAGCAGCCCCTAGGGAGCGCGAGCAACCAGGAGCGCGGTGAACAGGGCGGGCAAACAGGGCGTGGCGTGTCAGTTTGTGCAGCAGTTCGCGCAGGCAGGGTGAGCAGGGAGGGCAGAGAGCGCAGAACGTTCCCCCCCCACCCATACGAACAACTCCTCTAATGGCTGTTGACCGCTAGCTGGGCTGCAATGGTCTACACCTGGCTGACTGCTCTCTCTAGAAAGTCTGTAACCACCCAGACTGACTGCCTGCTCAAAAACACGGCAGTTCAGGTCTCTGGATGCAGGGAGTGTCTGAGCCTGTTGCTGCCATCTGAGGGAGGCAGAGGGACTGTGTGTGTGAGGTGCGAGCAGGTGGATGACCTGGTCCGCCTGGTGGCAGAGCTCAGGGAGGAGGTGGAGAGGTTGAGGGCTATCAGGGAGTGTGAGCGGGAGATAGACTGGTGGAGCAACTCCCTGCAGGGCCTGAAGGAGAGGTACCAGGGTGAGACACCCCAAATGGGGGTGGACCCCCTGCCCTGTTGGGCAGAGGGAGGGGACCTAGGAGTTAAGGAGGAATGGAGACAGGTCCCTGCTCGACCTCGCAGGAGACGCCCCCCCTACCGCCCCCACCTTCCCAGGTGCGCGTACACAACAGGTTTGAGGCCCTAGAGCTTGAGAGACCGGTGGGCGAAGATGAGGTAGAAAGTCTACCCAGGAGGATACCTAGGGCGAGGAGGTCGACTCCACGCCTCAAGACAGCCTCCACCAAGAAAGACAGAAGGGTAATTGTTGTAGGCGACTCCCTTCTCCGGGGGACAGAGGGCCCTATTTGTCGGCCTGACCCTACCCATAGGGAAGTCTGCTGCCTCCCTGGGGCCAGGGTCAGGGATGTTGCCAGAAAGCTTCCCAACGTGGTTCGCCCCTCTGACTACTATCCACTTTTGATAGTCCAGGCTGGCAGTGATAATATTGAAGAGAGAAGCCTGAAGGCTATCAAAAGGGACTTTAGGGGACTGGGACGGTTAGTGGATGGAGCGGGAGTACAGGTGGTGTTTTCGTCCATCCCTACAGTAGTAGGGAGGGATACAGAGGGGACACGGAAAGCCCACCTGATTAACACGTGGCTCAGAGGCTGGTGCCAACACAGAAATTTTGTTTCTTTTGACCATGGGGCGCTTTACTTGGCACCCAGCCTGATGGCCGCAGACGGGTCCCTGTCTCTAAGGGGAAAACGGATCCTAGCCCAGGAGCTGGCAGGGCTCATTGAGAGGGCTTTAAACTAGGTAAGAAGGGGGACGGGGCTGAAATAAGGCTTGTTGGAGTTGTGCCAGGGGGAACAATGGCAAGGCTGGGGGAGAAGGCAATGGCCCGACTGAAGTGCATCTACACTAATGCATGCAGCATGGGTAACAAACGAGGAACTGGAAGCCATCGTGCAGCAGGCAGACTGTGACTTGGTTGCCATCATGGAAATGTGGTGGGACCACTCTCATGACTGGAGTGCTGCAATGTCTGGCTATAGGCTCTTCAGAAGGGACGGGCAGCACAGAAGGGGTGGTGGTGTGGCTCTCTATATTAGAGTGTTTTGATGTTGTGGAACTTGAGGCTGGGACTGATAAGGTTGAATCCCTATGGGTTAGGATCAGCAGGAAGGCCAAGAAGGCAAGCATCCTGGTGGGGGTCTGTTATAGACCACCGAACCAGGATGAGGAGACGGATGAGGAGTTCTACAGGCAGCTGGCAGAAGTTGCGAAATCGTCAGCGCTTGTTCTCGTGGGGGACTTCAACTTCCCAGACATATCCTGGAAGCACAACACAGCCCAGAGAAAGCAGTCTAGGAGGTTTCTGGAGAGTGTGGAAGATAGCTTCCTGACGCAGCTGGTTAGAGAGCCTACCAGGGGAGGTGCCCCGCTAGACCTTCTCTTCACAAACAGAGAAGGACTGGTGGGAGATGTGGTGGTCGGAAGCTGTCTTGGGCAGAGTGACCACGAAATGATAGAATTCTCTATTCTTGGCGAAGTCAGGAAGGGGACCAGTAAAACCGCTGTCTTGGAGTTCCGGAGGGCTGACTTTGAGCTGTTCAGGACACTGGTTGGCAGAGTCCCTTGGGAGGAGGTTCTGAAGGGCAGAGGAGTCCAGGAAGGCTGGGCACTCTTCAAGAAGGAAATCTTAATGGCTCAGGAACGGTCTGTTCCCACGTGCCCAAAGACGAGCCGGCGTGGAAGAAGACCGGCCTGGCTGAACAGAGAGTTGTGGTTCGAGCTTAGGAGAAAAAAAGAGGGTTTATAATCTTTGGAAAAGAGGGCAGGCCACTCAGGAGGACTATAAGGCTGTTGCGAGGCTGTGCAGGGACAAAATTAGAAGGGCCAAAGCTCATCTGGAGCTAAATCTGGCTACTGCGGTTAAAGATAACAAAAAATGTTTTTACAAATACATCAACACCAAAAGGAGGACTAAGGAGAATCTCCATCCTTTACTGGATGCGGGGGGAAACTTAGTTACAAGGAATGAGGAAAAAGCTGAGGTGCTTAATGCCTTCTTTGCCTCAGTCTTTAGCAGCAAAACCAGTTGTTCTCTGGATACCCAGTACCCTGAGCTGGTGGAAGGGGATGGGGAGCAGGATGTGGCCCTCGCTATCCATGAGGAAATGGTTGGCGACCTGCTACAGCACTTAGATATACGCAAGTCGATGGGGCCGGATGGGATCCACCCGAGGGTACTGAGAGAACTGGCGGAGGAGCTGGCCAAGCCGCTTTCCATCATTTATCGGCAGTCCTGGCTATCAGGAGAGGTCCCAGTCGACTGGCGGCTAGCAAATGTGACGCCCATCTACAAGAAGGGTTGGAGGGTAGACCCGGGGAACTATAGGCCTGTTAGTTTGACCTCAGTGCCAGGGAAGCTCATGGAGCAGATTATCTTGAGGGTCATCACGCGGCACTTGCAGGGCAAGCAGGCGATCAGGCCCAGTCAGCATGGGTTTATGAAGGGCAGGTCCTGCTTGACGAACCTGATCTCCTTCTATGACAAAGTGACACGCTTAGTGGATGAGGAAAGGCTGTGGATGTGGTCTACCTTGACTTCAGTAAGGCTTTTGACACCGTTTCCCACAACATTCTCCTCAAAAAACTGGCTGCTCGTGGCTTGGAATGGTGTATACTTCGTTGGGTTAAAAACTGGCTGGATAGCCGGGCCCAAAGAGTTGTGGTGAATGGAGTCAAATCCAGCTGGAGGCCGGTCACTAGTGGAGTCCCCCAGGGCTCAGTGCTGGGGCCAGTCCTCTTCAATATCTTTATCGATGATCTGGATGAGGGGATTGAGTGCACCCTCAGTAAGTTTGCAGACGACACCAAGTTATGTGCGTGTTGATCTGCTCGAGGGAAGGAAGGCTCTGCAGGAGGATCTGGATAGGCTGGACCGATGGGCTGAGGTCAAGTGTATGAAGTTCAACAAGGCCAAGTGCCGGGTCCTGCACCTGGGGTGTAACAACCCCAAGCAGCGCTACAGGCTGGGAGACGAGTGGTTGGAAAGCTGCCTGGCAGATAAGGACCTGGGAGTACTGGTTGATAGGCAGCTGAATATGAGCCAGCAGTGTGCTCAGGTGGCCAAGAAGGCCAACAACATCCTGGCTTGTATAAGAAGCAGCGTGGCCAGCAGGTCTAGGGAAGTGATTGTCGCCCTGTACTCAGCTCTGGTGAGGCCGCACCTCGAGTACTGTGTTCAGTTTTGGGCCCCTCACTACAAGAAGGACGTCGAGGTGCTCGAGAGAGTCCAGAGAAGGGCGACGAGGCTGGTGAGGGGTCTGGAGAGCAAGTCTTATGAGGAGCGGCTGAGGGAGCTGGGATTGTTCGGCCTGGAGAAGAGGAGGCTCAGGGGCGATCTTATCGCTCTCTACAGTTACCTTAAAGGAGGCTGTAGCGTGGTGGGGGTTGGTCTATTCTCCCACGTGCCTGGTGACAGGACAAGGGGGAATGGGCTAAAGTTGTGCCAGGGGAGGTTTAGGTTGGATATTAGGAGGAACTTCTTTACCGAAAGGGTTGTTAGGCATTGGAATGGGCTGCCCGGGGAAGTGGTTGAGTCACCATCCCTGGAGGTCTTTAAGAGACGTTTAGATGTTGAGCTTAGTGATATGGTTTAGTGGAGGACTTGTTAGCATTAGGTAAGAGGTTGGACTGGATGATCTTGGAGGTCTCTTCCAACCTAGACGATTCTGTGATTCTGTGATTCTGTGATTCCGTAATACTTGAAGGGAGCGTACAAACAGGAGGGGAAACGTCTGTTTACAGGTGTTGATAGTGATAGGACAAGAGGGGATGGTTTTAAACTAAGAGAGGGGAGATTTAGGATAGATATTAGGAGGAAGTTTTTCACTCAGAGTGTGGTGAGGCACTGGGACAGGTTGCCCAGAGAGGTTGTGGATGCCCCATCCCTGGAGGCATTCAAGGCCACGCTGGATATGGCTCTGGGCAGCCTGCTCTAGTGGATAGCAACCCTGCCCAGAGCAGGGAGGGTGAAACTAGATGATCTTTAAGGTCCTTTTCAACCCAGGCCATTCTATGATTATATGATTCTATGGAAACTACCACCAAAACTTCAGCTTCAGATATGGGGAGAGCAGACTTCAGGCTGTTCTGGGAACTAATTGGTAAGGTCCCCTAGGAAAGTGCTTTTGAAGACATTCAAAAGTCTGTCAGTTCTCGTTAATTTTTAAGTACCACCTCTTAAGAGCATAGAAACTGGCAATTCTAAAATGTTGGAAGTAAAGCAGGTGGGGCTGAAGGTCATCTTGGCTGAGCAGGGACCTTCTTCTAGATTAGACAGAAAAATAAAGTATATGGCCACTGGAAGGCAGGTCACACAACATGGAAGGACTACAGGGATGCTGTTCACCATTATAGGGAGGAAATTTGTGTGGTCAAAGTACAAAGATTTGCAGCTGGCCAATATGTCAGGGACAACAAAAAGTTTTGTTGTTGTTGTTGTTGTTGTTGTTTTGTTTTGTTTTGTTAATATGTTAACAGCAAAAGGAGGACTGGATATAACATTGGTCTGTTACTTGTTGAGGGTGGTTACCTCACAAACAGGGACTTACACAAAAAAGAGACATTAATGCCATCTTTGCCTCTGTCTTCAACACCGATGATGGGCTCTGGGACCCCCAGATCCCTGAGTTGGCAGACCGTGACCGTGGTAATGAACTTGTGTGGGATTTTCTGCTCCAGTTGGATAAAAATAAGTTTATCCTAATGGGATTTTTCCCAGGGTACTCAAAGAGCTGTCTGATATTATTGTGAGTCTTCTTTCAATTCTTTTTCAATGGTCTTTGTAATATGGGGAGGTCCCAGTCAAATGGAAGCGGGGAAATGTTGTTTCAATTTTCAAGAAGGGCAAGAAAGAAGACCCAGGTAACTGCAGACCTCTCGGTCTCAGGTCAGTGACTGGTAAAATTATGGAGACGATTATTCTGGGAGTTACTGAAAAACACCTGAAGGACACTGCAGTCATTGATCACAGCCAACACAGGTTCACAAAGGAAAAGCCCTGTTTAAGGAACTTAATTTCCTTTTATGACAAGGTCACACGTCTAGTTGACCAAAGGAATCCAGCTGATGTAATCTTTTTGGTTTCAACCAAGTTTTTTATAAGGTTTCTCACAGTATCTTTCTGGACAAAATATCCAGCATACAGCTAAATACATAATATGACAAATATGATAAATACATAATATGATGGGTGAACAGCTTTATGATGGGTCAGGCTCAAAGAGTTGTAAATGGTGTTGCATCATGCTGGTGGCCAGTCACTAGTGGGGTTCCCCAGGGCTCCATTTTAGGACCAGTTCTTTTTAACGTTTTCATAAATGACTTGGATGCAGGTCTTGAAGGCATACTAAGTAAGTTTGTGGTAATACTACACTGGGAGTACCAAGTTACTCTGTCAAGGGTAGAGAGGCCTTGCAGGGAAATCTTGACAAATTAGAGGGCTGGTGTTAGGTGCACATCAATACGAAGGTTAACAACACTAAGTGCCAGATTCTCCTTCTGGGATGGGGCAACCCTGGAGATATGTACAGGTTTAGGGACAAGACACTAAAGAGCAGTCCCATAGAAAGGAATCTGGTGTGTTTGGTCAACATTAAGTTGAATATGAGTCAACAGTGTACCCTGGAAGCCAGGAGAGGCAACTGTATCCTGGGGTGTATGAAGCATAGCATTGCTAGTTGGTCAAGGGAAGTGATTGTCCCACTCTGCTCTGTGTTGATGTGACCTCTCCTTGAGTACTGTGTGCAGGCTTGAATGCCACAATATAAAAAGGACATAAAATTATTAGAGAGTCCAAAGGAAGACAACAAAGATGGTGAAGGGTCTAGAGAGCAAGACATGTGAGGAATGGCTGAGTTCACTTGAACTGGTCAGCCTAGAGAAAAGGAGACTGAGGGGAAACCCTTAGTCTGAGGGGTCAGTTGTAGTCTGAGGGGAAGCCTACAGCTTCCACAACAGGGGGAGTGGAGGGGCAGGCACTGATCTCTTCTCTATGGTGACCAAAAATAAGACCTGAAGAAATGGAATGACACTGCAACAGCAAAGGTTCAGGATGGATGTTTGGAAAAGGCTCTTCACCAAGATAGTGGCTGGGTGCTGGAACAGCCTCTCCAGGGAAGTGATAATGGCAACAAGACTGTTGGAGTTCAAGAAGCATTTGAACAATGCTCTCAGACATATAGAATGATTTTAGGGTGGTCCTGTGTGGAGTCAGCAGTTGGACTTGATGAACCTTTTGGGTTCCTTCCAACTCAGGACATTCTAAGATTCTATAACTGGGCGGAAAGGAAAGGAAAGGAAAGGAAAGGAAAGGAAAGGAAAGGAAAGGAAAGGAAAGGAAAGGAAAGGAAAGGAAAGGAAAGGAAAGGAAAGGAAGGAAAAAAGAAAAGGAAGGAAAAAAGAAAAGGAAGGAAAAAAGAAAAGAAAAGAAAAGAAAAGAAAAGAAAAGAAAAGAAAAGAAAAGAAAAGAAAAGAAAAGAAAAGAAAAGAAAAGAAAAGAAAAGAAAAGAAAAGAAAAGAAAAGAAAAAAGAAAAGAAAAGAAAAGAAAAGAAAAGAAAAGAAAAGAAAAGAAAAGAAAAGAAGAAAAAAGAAAAGAAAAGAAAATAAAAGAAAAGAAGAAAAAAGAAAAGACAAGAAAAGAAAAAAGAAAAGAAAAGAAAAGAAAAGAAAAGAAAAGAAAAGAAAAGAAGAGAAAAGTAAAGAAGAGAAAAGAAAAGAAAAAAGAAAAGAAAAGAAAAGAAAAGAGAAAAGAAAAGAAAAGAAAAGAAAAGAAAAGAAAAGAAAAGAAAAGAAAAGAAAAGAAAAGAAAAGAAAAGAAAAGAAAAGAAAAGAAAAGAAAAGAAAAGAAAAGAAAAGAAAGAGAGAAAAAGTGTTGCTACACTGGCACCTTATTATTACAGTGAGTTTTTTTTTAAAATAACATGAACAAGCCTTTGCTATATTTAAGCCCTTTCCATAGACTGACATAGGTTTCTGTCAGTATAGAAATACTTTCTCTCCTCCATGTTGATTTATGTTCTTTATGTAATGAGTTTTCCTGTCCATGACACTTTCTTAAGAAAACCAGGTGTGTTGCAACTGTTCTGCATGGCAAAATGAGAAAGGTATGTTTTGTAAACAAATGCCTTCTTCCTTTGTTCATTACCTTTATTATGTATGTTTTTGTGATATCTGGGTAACAAGGTAATCACATAACATTTTGTAGTTGGCTTTGATGAGGACAGGATTTCATCTCAGGAACACATATTTGTGTTTATAAAGCTCCCAAACAGGTAGCCACATTAAAAGAAATTGCCCTCTTCAAC
Source organism: Cygnus olor (assembly GCF_009769625.2). Lineage (NCBI taxonomy): Eukaryota > Metazoa > Chordata > Aves > Anseriformes > Anatidae > Cygnus > Cygnus olor. The sequence goes on along the minus strand of NC_049169.1, from coordinate 123,136,995 downwards.
TTCTTCATACAGGACTGAAGCGTTTGCCAGATGAACAAGACATTTGGATACAACAGCTAAAGATAATGGGCTTTGGTGTAAGTTACAAGAAGTCAGCTCTTTTGAATAAAGCTCCTGTGTATATCTGAAAATAAAATAACTTTTATTGGTTCTGTCATTTAAACTTCTGAAATCACACAGGCACACACACACACACACAAAAAAAAGAAAACACTCAGGAAAGTAGATTTTAGGTTCTGTTCATTTCAGTCTTGGAAACATCTTTTGTAGATCCAGATGCAATTCTTAAATGTCTGCTACAATCAAAATTATGATTTCCCACATCTCTCCTCAGAACAAGCTTTTGGCTTTTGCTCTGGCATAGTCTCCCTCTCTCCCTCTCTCTCTCTGTGTACTGACATATACACCCATACATGTATAGAATACATTTATAGAAATATACAGTCTCAAATATCTCCACTGTCATTTCAACTTCAGCCTGACTTTTGTTTGTTAACTGTACTTCAGTTTGACTCATGGATGTTGTTTATAAGTAAGAAATATTTTGGTCTAGATAAAAACATTTGGAAATGTTTGTTTAAAATGATTTAAACTTTCCATGTGATTTTATAAGGAGAGTGACTTTAAGAAAAAAGTTGGTTTCACAGCTTTGTGGCTTTCCCTTGCAGAATAATTGTCCATAGATAATGCATTCCAGTATGAAGATGTGCATGAAATACTTGTGAAACAGTCTGTTAATGCAATTTCTGACTGCAGGTAATCAGTGTGTGCATCTGTGTGTGAACCTTTCCCTTCTTGAAGTTTCTTACGACTATAACAATAATATTCTGCTTGTTTGCCAAGAAGTCTGATGATGTTGAGCTGCATCATGATGTCAACGACTGCTTCTCTTCTCATTAAAATAATTGGGACTAGGCTACATCAGATACTCTCAAGACCCAAAGTAGACATGCAAAAAAATAGACATTCTGTTTCAGAACTTGTCTATAATGGTAGAAATATAGAATATTTTCCAACTAAGATGGAACACTTGGTTCATTTTTTCTTTTCTTAGTTAATTTTCTTTTCTTTCCCTTCCCTTTATATTTACTTTGCATCTAACTTGTTTTCTGGGCCTTTAGGGTTTTGCAGAGATAAGACAAGAATGAAATTGTCAACCTTCATTCATACTATTCTCTTTCACTTTATAGTATTTTTCTCTAAATAATTGGAAGTTTTAAGGTTCATTAGATAATGAAACAATTCAGAACACAGACAAATGATGCTGTCACAATCAAACAATTAGACTTTGCCAGCGAACCAGAAATCTCACATAGGGACCTCCCATGTCAAAAAGTGAACTTTTAGAGTTTCTTAGGTGAACCTAGGACATGATGATTCCTCTGAAAATCAGAAATGTTCTGCAATGTGTGTTCACCAGCAAATATTCTGTTTCTTATTAATGCAAAATAATATGTCCAGAAAATGTTTATCATGCATGCAGAATCCTTATGCATTTTATTATTAGAACAATAGCAACACATATTCTGTAGTGTCACATGTTAAGTCTCTTGTTATGTCTCAGTTGCAATTCGTATTTGTTAATAAAAGTTAATTTTGATGATACTCTGTTAAACATTGGGAAATAGATCAAGTCTCTAGCTATAAAGGAGGAATACCAGAACCCCTAAACTTCCATCTAAGTTTGTCCACCTCAACACTTCCAGGTTCTCACATTAGAGACCACAGCCCTGGATCTTGAGATCCCCATGCTTTACAACACTTGGATTCATATTTTAGGGTTCTGGGAAAACTTCACCTTCTCTTGTTGGGGCTTTGTGGCACTGGGACCACAAGGAGAGTCTGAATCGAAAGTTTCTTGAAAGTTGGCTCCTAGAAGCTTGATAGGAAAGTCCTGGAAATACCAGAACTGGGGAATTCTGCAGGGATGTTTTATAAAGCGTAGAACTAGAGTTATTTCCACATAGCATTTCTTGTCCACTAAACTGACTGTGGTAAAATTGTTATTAAATTGCTGGAGAGTTTAAGGGATCTTAGGTCAATTGGGCCTCAAGGTACCATTTCTATCAAACAGTAGCAGATGGAGGTGTTGGAAGCCTGCCAAAATGATAATGATGGTGATGGGAAGGGACCTATTGTAAAAAAATATCCTGGTAGCTGCCTAAATTACACAAAAACTGAATAATAATAATATTAATAATTGTTATTATTATTATTATTAATAATAATAATAATTTAAAAAATACTGATTTAGTGGGAAATAAAGAGAATTCAGTATTTTGATGTTAAAAGAAATCCTACTAAATCCATTCACAATGTCTCTTGAAAAAATAGTTATTTGTTTGTGGAAAAAAATAATAATAAAAAAAAAGTAAAACATTATTATTAGCAAAGGTGTCTGTAACTATATCAAACTAATTTTTACCTGAATAATTCCTAAACATGTTGGATAATTCCCTCATGCTTCTAGAAATAGACAAAAAATCTAGTAATTTTCAGACCATTTTTGAAAACAAAACAAAACAAAACAAAAAACATTAAATAATTACTAAATAATTACTGTCCATATGAAGCCTCTTGGGGAGGCAAATATTACTTCTACTTTCTTTACCCATTGTGTGACCTTGACTTGTCTATTGAACAATATAATGTAGTATTTATCTTAATGTGTGGATTTTTAAAATAAAAAAGTTCATAATAGTGGCAAGGAGACATGAGATGAAATACTGAAATAATGAGCTGCATTAAGCTTGATGAAGCTTATATATTTTGATAAACAATGGTGGGTTTTACGTTATAAGTTTGGATTGATATCAGTGAAGCAGTGACACAGGAATGAATTTGCATATCATTGATATAGCTCTCAAAGGGAAATTCTTGTAAACAACACAGTAAAGTAGGAGTTTGGAATATCCTAATTATTTTCTATGCTTCATCAATCCTTTGAACAATAAACACTTCACCCCAATTAGTACACCACCCTGGGGATATGGCTGACCCTTGTACGGGTGACAAAGCGAAGATGCCATGGATATCAGCAGTGAACATGACAGTGACAGTATTTCAAGTGCTCTTTTCCTTTTTTTATGTAGCAATTGAACTGCAGAAAATGTTTCAATACTTTACCCTCCCCCCCCAAAAAAAAAAAATCTGTCAGCTAATATTTCAAATGATTTTCTGTATAATTCACGTGATCCTTCGACACATCACCTCTCTCAATTTGTAGATTAAGTAATCGGTAAAAATTTATTAACTATTATTATTTTTATTTTCTATCTGTTTATTGATATATTTTTATTGTGTTGTTTTTGTCTAATTCTGATATGCTTATTCAGAACAAATACTTTGCTTAGAAAAACAGACATTCTAAGAAAGAAATAATAGTAAGTACAACATAGCCTTGTGTTTTCTTGATTAATAGTACAGAATATTATTTACAAGAGGCTGGGGAAAGCCATGTGATAAAAAATATTATATATATATATATATATTCTCATATTTCCTGTGCTTTTGTTCATAAGAAAAAGTCCCTTAATGTAATCTTTTTCTCCAAATACTTCAGTATTTTGGTACCCTCTGCCTAGAATTTGCACATTACAAACTGTGAGAATTGTTATTGAGCAGTGGAATCAAGCACTAGAACCTTTTACTTCTATACGCACAGCAAACTCTTAATCTTACTGAAAGACACTAAAACATGATTTTACTGTCCTTCTTTTATCTGTACATCTTCCCCACTTCCATTTTTCTCATCTTTTCAGTTAGTGAGAAGAAAACTCTTAGGTCTCCTGTAATTCAGTCTAAGTGTTGTGTTTTGTGCTAATTTACTTACTACTGTTGTTTCTCTTGAAATTCATTGGAGTTTTCTTTGGGATTTTTGATCAGTGAAGTTCAGTCATTAAATAAGGTATCTTTAGGAGTTTTTTCTTATTTATAGCCTGAACACAGACTCCTTCAAGTGAATGCAAATTTTGTCTACTAATTTTGTCTATTTATCTTATCCTTTCATGCCAACAATATTGGAATTAAATTAATCAATGAATATCAGTGGTCTTCTTTGTCATACAAATGATAAGGATACTTAGTAACCTACTAATGTTTCTCTTGAATTAGGACCTAAAATATCTTACTGTCACTTATACAGTCTTTGCTCCTCTCTCCCCCCCCCCCCCGCCCCCCCCCCCCCCCCCCCCCCCATCTCTTCTAAACTTATTGTGTGAATAGGAAGGAGAAAACAGTAAATGGTGTCCTAAAGGCATTGCTACTGTGTCAAAACCCAGCTGGCTCCTAAACTTCTTTACTTCTCTCTGTTACACAGAAAAGAAATACAGAGGAATATTTATTTCAGCAGTCATGCTTCACAGGAATGCAGGAAAGACTGAAGATACGGATTTATATAGGGGATGATCTAACTGCATAAGCTAGACAGAGGTCCTAGTATCATTTCCATGAAAAAGTAAAAAGAAGTCTAAAAATTCTTCAACTTGAATGCATGTTTAACATTATTCTAGAGGCCACAGAAACACCATTTCACTGGATACATTTTGATGAGGAACAGTTTAGAGAAACAAAATACAAATCTTTAGAGATAATCTTCACAATTATTAATACTGAATTACTCTTTGTTACTTCATAATCCTTTTCCAAAAAATCCATGCTATGTACAAAAGATGAGATTCTCAGTGAAAAGAGGTGATGACAGCCTGTATTTTTCACATTTAACTATTTTACAAAAATCTATTAATTGCCTCTGTCAGTTATTAAAATGAGGAAGCAAGATGTCCTCTGTAGGGCCCTCAGGACGGCTGGCCTAATCTGTCCCAGTAAATTCAATGAGTATTTTGCTAAATGTAATTAAAATTCAGTACTGCGTTTGAGCAAGCTGCAGTGGTTTGGCAGACCTTCAAAGGGCTATACTGCAGCACAATAATAAAAATGATAAAAGCACACAGTAAAAATAAATATAATGCAAATGTTCCCATTATTCAGAAATCTGGTGGGAAGTTGCTTCTCTAAGTATTTTCTGCTTTCTATGGTGATAAAATTCAAATTTGTGGATTTTTTTTTTCAATCTTAGTGTACATTATTCTTATCCTACCATTTTATGTTTCTAATGAATTGAAGCCATTCTAACAATTCAGAGCAATACAGTATTTTTCCCAGATATGTCATTATTTCCAAATACCAAGAAATTGCACATGGTTTCATTTGTTAATCCTGGATTCCAAACTGCAAAATATGAATTTTGCTTTGAAGTAACAATACCCTCAGAACCTTAGTGGGTAATGCATCAGCTTGACCAGTTACTCCTTCAGGTATCCTCTTCATCTGTTATTCTTGACCGTATGACCCCAATTCTGATTTTCTCCTAGCATTATGTAAATTACAGTTCTTAAATTGTAATACTTAATAAAAATAAGTAAGCATCCAAGCTGCTAAAAGATTTTATGAATATTGCTTACCAATGTTTTGAAATTTGTCTGCGAGTAATTATGAATAAACATTTAATTCAGATTAAATATTATATTTTATCCTTTTTTTTTTCATTTCCTTTTTTTTTTTTTTTTTTTTTTTAAACACAATATGTCTAAACATGTCTTGTAAATCTTTGGTTAAAAACTAATACTCTTTTCAACTATTTTTTTTTCTGAATTGCCTGTTGACAACATGTAAAATTAATCATTATCATTAAAAGTATCTTTTTGTTACAAGATTTTTCTCCACACAAGTGAAGATTCAGAAAGAGTCAGACTTTTAAACATAAGGCTTAGCTCAGTTCTCTTTATGCCTTCAGAATGACACAAAATAACTATGGGTAAGTTGTTACATATTTGAAATTGCTTATGGCAAACTAGAATATTTTCATAGATTCATACAACTACTTTTACCAAGCCTACTTCAGAAAAAAAAATATTATTCTAACTAGCATAGGTCTAAAGTAACCTGCAATTTCCTGTTTCCCTGAGCATTGAAATAATATTAGGTTGGATGTTCCTGCTCATTCAGTAACAAAAGAACTTTCTATAAATTTGCATTCAATACTTTATGAAAAAAAAAAATGAAAAAATATATTTCAAAGAAGTTAACAAAGGTAGTCCAAATAACCTAGCCAAGATCTGACTTTAACATGCCTGAAGTCTAGGATTTAGTATTCCAGGGTAAAGATTCCTCCTTCATATAAGTGGCTGCCTTCATAAGGATGGAATTCTGGCATCTATCTTGAAATAATGTTCTTTTTTGTTTGTTTGTTTGTTTTTCCAAAGTAATTACAGCATTGTAATTACGCTGTATGCCCTATGTTCTACAAGTCAACAAGCAGAAGTGAGTGGAATTGAGGAATGGAGTTATATGTACCTGTCTAATTTTCTCTTCATTTATTTTAAATTAAACATGGTTACTGTTTAATTTACATTATTATTTTTAAACAACAAATTTGCCTTTCCATACCAAACTAAGTATATCTGATATTAATATTTAATCAGTCCTTCATATGCTGCTATTTGTATAGAAGACTTCTTGGAAATCCCATATACAGAAATCAGAAAACCTTTTTTTTTTTTTTTTTTTCTCTTCTCCTTCCTTCCCAATGTTTTCATATCACTACTAAAAAAATAAACGAATAAACAAATAAATAAGAAAATCATTGTTAGTACTTTTTACACATGTGAAAAAACTTTCCTTTTTTAAAAGAAATGCAGTCATTCTTAAATCTTGTGTTTCAACCATGCTAGTGATACTATTGTCAATGACTAATGTTTATACTTCTTAGATACTATAGACTATAACTGTGATTGAAGCAGAGAGGAATATTTACATCTACATAGTCTTAAAGAATTGTTAGTTATGAGTGTAAAACTGAAGTTCTGAAGTGATGGAGAAACAAAATATTACAATTAGCAAAATATAAATTAAGAAATTATGCACTGTTTTGTTGTGCCTCTCTTAAGCATAGCTGATACAAGGCTGAAAGCTGTGGGGTCTCTATTAAATTGTTCTTAACAGTTGCATTTTGTCTTGATTTTTCCTAAAGTGGTGCTATAAATAACTGCAGTGCAATAGGTTCTGAATCAGTATTTAATAATTAGACTGTGAAGAATATTTTGTAACTTTTAATCTTTTGCTGCTTATGATATAATGCATATAAAAAGAATACATTCTGAAAAAAATAAAGTCAATTCACAATAGAAGTAATCATTGACTGTGCTATATACCTTTTTTTTTTTTTTTCTTGAATCTCAGGTTAATCACATATACTCAAAAAAGTGGGATGGATGGGAGGTTTTAGCTGCCATTAACAATTATCAAAAATACTGTACTCTACTGTACTGTACACCACAGAAACACCTATTTTGTTTTCAGTTCCAGTGTTCACAATTACTCTGTTCTTTCTCCTTCTGTGATTGCATCAGATGTCATGTTTCAGAATGTTGTTTCTCACCAATCAGATTTCTAGGGTTTCCAGACTAATTACACAAAACAATACATCCCAAAACATTTAACCAGTTTGTGAAGCTTTTTTATTTTCTTTGGCTACTTTCATAAAAACATTAGGAAAGATCATAGCTAGTGATACTCTCGTCTCCTTGGGGTACAATTTTAGTTTGGGTTTAACACATAAAACATACAGTAAATTATGAAAGAAAAACAGTATAAGGCTTATAGCTCAGTCTTTATTTTTTTTTTTTTTATGTTATTTTTTATTCTTAGGCAGCATTTTAACTTTAATTTGTTTGAAGAGACCATGAATTGGAAACTAAAGAAGAAATCGAAAGCATTAAAATCATTTGGTATTGTGTCAAGTTTCTAATACGTCTCAGCAGGCTGGTTTGCAAGTGCCTGTGACAGAATGAGGGAAGTCAGATTCTACTTTTCTGATAGTGCTGTTGGTGTAGAGCACCTTAAAACAATAGGGAAGCCACTGTGGAGAAGTTCTTAAAGCTGACTGGCTACAAACAAAACATCACTCACAGATGAACTTAGTATAAATCACAAGCATAACATAACCAAAACATGGGATTTTGAATGACAGCTGTAATTCTTGGCACATTTTAATTTCCAGTTTAATTCACAACAACTAATAGCTAAACATTTCAGTCTCCATGACATTTCTGGGGGAAACTTAGTAGAAAACTGTTACTACGGTAGTTTAATAAAAGTTTATAGAACTTTCATAAATCATAATTCTGGAAAAAATAAGTCACAATTAAAAACAAACCTAAGTTGTTCCTATGTGTATTCACACATAATATAGAAAAGTCAGAAACAGATAATACTTGGTGAGAAGCTCAGGTATTCAGGGCTATGGATGTCTATTCTTTATAGTGGTACAATTGTTATTATTTTAATATTTTCTAACAAAAAGTTATGGTGTTTTACTTTTTATTACTATTTTATTTTCCTAATAAAAAATATGTTATAGTTAAAACAGAAAAAAAAAAGCCACCTGAAAGTACAGCAATGGAAAAAAACAGTCAATCAATAACAACAACAACAAAAACAGGTAATGATCATGGGCAAAACAGCAAATAAGTACTTCAAGTACTTTGGGTGTTTAAAGATCTACACTTTTATAATGTCTGCAACAGTGCCTGGGAATTTTATATGGACTCTAGTAAACTTTACATCCAGTCCTTAAATTCTGCTACGTATGCTGTTGTCTATAATTACAAAAAATTGTGTACTCACTGTTTACTCCCTTTCATGTAGCGCCAACCTTATGCTACATACACACCTCTGAATCAGTTTAGTGGTACTTATGAGCAATTTACAAGTAACAGGCTGAGTGAGCTAAACTTATGTATATGTATATCATACACTTATTGCATGTTTATAGGATATATGTGCATATGCACATGTACATATCTATCATACATGTACATGTGTCATACTTGTATAATGTGCATGTCATATTGCATGTCTCTGTAACTGTGCACATAAGACTTTAGTCCACTTTCGCATACTTTACAATTTCTTATCATTTATTAAATTAGTTATTTCATTCAGCTGTATTATTTCATAAGGTGGCATTTAGCTAAAGTATATTTCAGTATGTATTTAATTGTTTAATTGCTGTAAACCTAAAAATCAATACATTGTTTTAGGGAAAATGGTAGCTTATTTTTCCCCAATATATATTGCTTGAATCACTTAATAATGACATAACTAATATTGGTAATTTTTATTCCGGTTCAAATGATCTTCACGTTTAAGATGCTGGGGGATTGAGAAAGGTGTTATATTGCTTGTATTGATTCTATTTAATATTAGCATCTCATGTTTGTACAATTAAAGAGAAACGCCTGTGAAATGATTTCTTGGTGCAGGATCTTTGATTATTTTCAAAACTAGTTGAACTGGTAGGCTCTAATCCTCTTAATTTCTCTTGGTTTATGTGTTTGGGTAAAATGCTTTGCTATGAGATTCTATGTGACAGGTCTGTAGCCATGTATGATAGACAGCAAGAGAGAGACAAAAAATAAAAATAAAATTAAAAAATCTTATTTTGTCGATCACATAATTTATGATGAATTACCATTTTGAAAAATCTTCTGGCTGATTGAAGTGGAGTTTGATACATGAGATAAAAATAATACTGACTGTGCAATTTCCAAATAGAAAAGTATCTGAAAACAGTGTTTGAATATTTATTTCTCAGCAGTTTCATGCACTGGTGCTCTGGCATGTCTCCTTGTACTACTTTGCTTGTGAAGTTATTATTTTCGTTTTGTAGAATCTCTTTCAACTTTCAGTTTAAGTAAATAAGTAAAAAAGTCTTCTGATGTTATAGTCATGAGGAAAATACACAAGAAGGAAGCAAGTAGTGTTGTCATTTTTATGACTTACCCAGTAGAAACTCCATACGACAATAAGATTATATCATGAGGTCCACAAATTGATATTTTTCAGGAGTATTAATATTACTATACAGTGCAAATCTTGCATATCTTCTCCGATATTACAACACTACAAGTTTTTACCCGTGCTCAGTCATGTATGAATGTGTCTTGTACAAGTAAATGTGAGGAGGTTATCTGCAACATTGTGGATCTCATTGTCTTAGACTAACTCTTGCACATGGGTGTGATGTGCTGATCCTTACAATGAGTGTTGATCTGATCCTAAATATGCTTCTTGTTTTGGAGATGATAAAACACATCTTGTTGTTGTGGGAGACTTAGTTAAACTCTTTGTTAGTGATTTGCACAAAGCTACATGGTAAAAAAGACAAACCTACAGCTCCTAAATTTGTCCCTTGGTAGACTTAAAATTATATACAATTATCAAATCATAATAAATTTTATTAAATTATTAATATAATTAGGTATAATTATGTTTATAAAATTACAGAATATTTACCTAAACTTTCACTTATGCCAGTCCTTCAGTTATAACCTCCTGTATAACTGACAAAAAATATAAATAAATAAACAATAATTAACAGGCACATAAATGTTAGGTGTTTAACTAAATCAATTAAACAGCCTTCAGAAATGGATTACCAGGAATTCATTTAATGTTATAACTTTGTTTTAGATTCAAAAATCATATAAACAAACATTGGTTGATTTGTATGTTGAACTTGAGGGAAGTTTTGAGTAAAACTCTTCCGTCCCCTTTGCCTGCAAAGTTTCTCTTAGCATTCTGTTCATACTCAATTTTAATTGCCACTTTATTGTTTGTAAAAAAGCTATGCGGCTGTAAAATACTACACTTTATTTCAACAAGAGGTATAGTTATCTGAACAGATACATTACTGTTACTGTAAAGAATGGACCTACTTTACTTTATCAGCAACTAAGGGGAAGGTTAATGACTGTTATGTATCTTTTATGTTGTGTGTGAAACATAAGGAGTTCTGCACTGTAAATATTTACAGTGTAGAAGTCAAAGCTTGCACTATTCCAAGTACTCTTTTAATAACAGTCTGTAAATTTGGGAATTAACTTCAACACACCTAAACAGGTTAAAACAACATTAAGACCAGAAAAGAAATTTACAGCCTTCTCATGAATTCATGCTTTTACACTTATGTGTATGGGGAATGTCTTATGAAATTTTTTGATACACTAAGCAAGTAAATAATTGAAGTAACCTGTATATTTTCAACATTTATTGTATTTCTACCTACAGTGTATTAGGAATCAGGAACACAGTCATACAAAAATAAAGTTTTGTTGGTGGTGGTGGTGGTGGTGTTTTTTGTTTGTTTTGTTTTGTTTTGTTTTTGAGAAAGAATCAGTACCTTCAGAAGGGATATCACCACCCTTTAGCAAACCATTGTGAAATCCAAATCGTTCAGTAAGAAGGGCCAGATCCCAGCCTAAAGCTTCATGAGTACAGTGATAAATATTGGGCACAATGTGAGATATTCAGCTGTTGGATTTCCAATCCTTTCTGTCCTCTAGTGAAATGGTAATACAATGGATGGCCTCCTTTCCCTTTGGGCTGAGGTACCTGGTGGCTGTTAACTGAACCATTGTTGGACCACTGCTATTTTGGTAAGACAGTGTCTGATGCCATTTGGTACAGGAATAATTAGGGGTGCATCCATTAAAGATGGCTTCTGCACGCTTGAATGATAGTGATATTACATTTACCGTCTAATCATTAGAACAAAATTCAGAGCTCTGTTTTAGAGAACTGTGCCACACATTGCAAATGGATGGGTGAATATGTTGAAGCAAGGTTCTAAAGGGGTCATCAAAATGCTAACCAAGATCTGTCCAACATTAATGTGCTTATTAGAACTGTTAATTAAGACACAAACATGACAGGTGTTTCTGTATTTATTTATTTATTTATTTCCCAGAATCAAGATAACTCCTTTATGTGGCTTAAGCTTTCCTCCATTAGGCTCAGATTACATCTAAACTATTCTGGAAGTATTTCATCTCATACATGCCCCAAATGGGGCACTTTGCACCTCCTCTGTGTTGCTGTCCTCTCCTGGAAAAGAAGGAAAGGTTCATTAGGCTTGGAAGAAAATATTAAAGAAAGTCATTTTTCCAGTAGTGTAATGGTTAGATCATTCAGGTGATTAGGAGAGTTATCAGTTCTACTCCCTGCTCCCAAGGACATTGGTTTATTTATACAAATTTATAGTCGTTTAATTTGAAACTATTCCAAGAGGCTTGGAATCAGCTCCCATGTCTCCCTTTTCCCAGATAAAATGACTTACCATTAGGCAGCAAAGTCAAATTCCTCCTTCACCACTATTTGTAACTCTGAAACTTGAGTTCCTTTTGGCAAGGTGATCTGCCTTTAATTTCATTTAGAGGAGTGATACAGATTTCATCTACAGGACAATCATAATAATTGCAAGCATTTCTTATAGCCTTACTTTAAATTACAGCCATAACTGATACTACAGTTTGTAATAATACCTGTAGTATCATATCATATTCCCTTAAGATAAAAATAAAATAAAATAAAATAAAATAAAATAAAATAAAATAAAATATAAAATAAAATAAAATAAAATAAAAAAATAAATAAAATAATAAAATAAAATAAAATAAAATAAAACAAAATAAATAAAATAAAATATAAAATAAAATAAAATAAAATAAAATAAAATAAAATAAATAAAATAGTTAGAGGAGTGATTTTTTTTTTCTTGCATGATGTTGAAATTCTTTTCCTCTTCTTGGACCAAAGTATTTCTGAACAAGGTCAAAAGCAGAAGGACTACCAGAATGGAGAAACTGCTATGAAGATTCTCAGGTTATAGTAGTGATACTAAAAATGCCGTGAAGTAATTTGGGATTACACATAAGATAAGCAGAAGTTCTAAGAATCATACTTTTCATTTTAAGGTGTGCCTTACAAAAGGTACCACAGATTATTCTCATGACATGGTTATTAGAACATGACTTTCTTTTCCCAGATCTTTAAGTGCCATAGACTGGACTACATGCTTTACCTTCAGTGGCATATCTGTTCATGAACTTTCAGCTATGTTAGTAGTGCGGTTCTTGTGCGTTGTGTGCAGAAGAGAGAGCTGGAATCATCATAATATCTCAGTATATGATTTGATAGATTTTCATGTTTCAAAATGTAAAAATTCTTACTCCTATATTCTTACTGCTGTTTTTCAGGGATCATGCTGTCATGATATTTGCTTGAGAACAAAGTCACTTTCTAGAAACTGTAATAATAATAATAATTATTATTATTATTAGTGTTATTTAACACGAAATTGATTCTCTGATTGTTGAAGGACTCTCTGATTTTGCTAGATTTAATATCTGTATAGCTTAAACTGATTCCCAAAGGTTCCCAAAGAAGTGTAACATTTAAACGTTTGTGTAAATTGTGTTCATCCAACATATTCCAAGAAGTTTATATATTTCTGTCTATATATTTCTTAAGTTTCTGGAGCCAAACATCTCCTTCCAAGTAAATGTGACACAAGTAAATCATTTGTGCAGGAAGGCCAATGTTGAAAAACAAAACAAAGCACAGCAAAACAAAACAAAACCAACCACAACAACAAAAATTAACAAATAAATAATAATAATAATAAAATCCTGTTATGGCAGCCATAACATCCTGGATTCATAAGTCATCTGGTTCTGTTTCTAGCTGGTTCTGTTTGTTTTACACCAGCCCCTAAGGAAAGAAGCCGTTGCAGAGCAGAACATTAAGCTAATACCCTAAATTCTTCCTGTTCCTGTAACTGTTCCACCTCATACAAGCTATCTGCAAGCCTGCAGGTAAAAAAAAACAAGATGCTTAAAGAGAAGACATTTCTGTACTGCCCCCATAATGAAAAGATCTGATTTTTGTAACATTTTAGAAGTAAATTTCTAAATGTAGCTATACATATTGTATTGACTTCAATTTAAATAATGATTTCTAAAGGAAATTAAAGAATGAGATTTAGATAATGAAAGCTCACACTAGAATACCTCCAGAATTAAATAGCTTCTGAATGCTGAATACCTTCCTCCAAATCATATATATCATAAACAGGTAGAACTGGAGTAAAATATTGATATTGAGACCAGTTTTGGCCATGCTGAACAACTCAGAAATTTGGATTCCAAGAATAATTCCAAGAACAATGATTCCAAGTTTTGCAATCAGATTAAAAGAATCATTCCATCATTTAAGTTAGATCTAAGCTTTCCCTCACTCATATATGGTATTAAAATATGGAGGTAGAAATACACGTCTATTCCTAATTTTATTTTTATTTTTTGATGTCCATTTAAAGGCCTCATTGTATTTAGATATTTTTTTCCTTCTTACAATACCTCCCTCAGTCCAGTACTATCAATGGGAAAAATCCACACAAAAAGCATGGGATAATTAGTGAATGTATGAATTTCAAAGCCCTAGGTCATGTTTACTTTATAGTTTTCTTGTGATAATTTCCTCAGCTCTAACACACATTCTACAAAAGAAGTCATATCCACTAACCTCTAGCTGCTGCATTTAAATGAGGTATATCAGTGGTTCTTCTTGGTCACAGCAATGTGTAACAAGTACATTTTATTGTGGTTGTTGTTTTATTTTTATTATTTTTATTTATTATTATTTTTGTCAGGCTTGAAAAAAAATAGTCTTGATTCATGATGTTAAATATTTGTTACATGCACTCTCATTGTGCATTGTCATAGCCTGCTGCATGGGCACTTTTGACCATGAAAATCATCCAAGAAAACAGATTTTTTTATTATTATTATTATTTTTTTTTTAGGAGTGTTTATTCTACTTGTTTGCTAAACTAACATACAAGATGTGTGAAGTGAAGCTTTTTAAAGCAGTATAGTAAACATTAACTTAAAAAGAGAGGCCCTAGGCAGTGTCTAATGTCAGAGTAGACGACCTAGGCTTCCCCATTAGGGTTCCAGTGTCTTTTTCAGAAAAATGCAGGTCTCTGATAGATTCATGTCTGCAAATGTCTTGCAGATCCTGGGACACACTCAATACCACCTTCTATAGAATTAGTCCCATAAAGTACCTCAGAATGCCTCAGAATCCATACCACAGGCTTTCCACAGAGTTCATAAGTGATGTAACAGATTTATTTTTTTTTTCTTCACAATTTACTTTAAATCTAACACATTATTTCTGGATTGAGTTGATTTCTGTCCCCACTGGGATAGTTTGGGAATGTAAGCTGAATAATTCATCTGTCTCAGAATCCCATATTCTGTCAACTGAACAAATTTTTTTCACCTATTACAAACATGAAAAGATTAACTGACTTGCTCAAGGACATACAGAAGTCAAAACTAAGAACAAAAACCTGTAGTCTTGATTCTTAATATCTCCACAAATACAGTTTTTATGTTGCTGCCATGAGCACCACATGATCTTTCATGTACACTTTCTCCTTGAATATTTAAATAAATGACTTCCAGAAATGCAGGCTAAGAACTAAATAGATATTTCAATATGTCACTGTTTGAACCATTTGAAGTCAAGACTTGCTTGTCTTGCAGGAGAAACAAAATAAATAAATAAATAAATAAATAAATAAATAATAAATGAAGCTATGCATGCTATTTCTTTCTTCAAAAACAAGAGGCTTTGATCAGTGTTTTTAAAGAGCACAATGTTTTTAAGAGCACTGTCTTTTGGTGAATATCCTACTGTGAACTTATAAAGAATAGGCTTTTATTTAATTAACCTTGCCACAAAAATAATAAACTTTTCCAAACCTACTTATTTTCTTCTAACTTTAACTTCTAAAGGATCATACAGTATTTATTACTGTCTGTAAGTTATGAATGCAGACATTAATAATGAAGTTACAGATTTTATTTATTTATTTCTAAAAGTGCAAAATTTGTTTCATGTTACATTGTATTTGCCAGTCCAATTATGGCACAAATGCTTATATATTATGAACCAAAACTACTGTCATATTTCTCAAAAGTACTGAGACCTAAACAAGACAATTCTGACAGGTATTTAAATTTAAACACATTATTTTGTTAATTCTTTTATGTTTACTGAGCTATTAGGAGACTGAATGAGTCATAGAATCATAAACTCATAGAATCACAGAATCATACAATGGCTTGGGTTGAAAGGGACCTTAAAGATCTTCCAGTTCCAACCCCCCTGCCATGGTCATGCAATGCAACCCACTAGATCAGGTTGTACAGAGCTCCATCTAACCTGACCTTGAATACCACCAGGGATGGGGTATCTACAACTTCTCTGGGCAACCTGTTCCAGTACCTTACCACCTTCTGAGTAAAGAATTTCCTCCTAACATCTAACCTAAATCTCTCCTTATTTAGTTTAAAACAGTTCCCCCTTGTCCTATCACTATCTGGCCATGTAAAAAGTGACTCTCCATAAACCCCCTTTAGATCCTGGAAGACTATTACAAGGTTTCCCCTTAGCCTTCTCCAGGCTGAATAGCCCCAGCTCTCTCAGCCTTTTGTCATAGGAGAAATCGTCCAGCCCCCTGATCATCTTCGTAGACCTCCTCTGGACTTGCTTCTAACAGGTCCACATCTTTCTTGTGCTGGGGGCTCCAGATCTGCATGCAGAACTTCAAGTGGGGCCTCACAAAGGCAGAGTAGAGGGCAATCACTTCCCTCAACCTACTGACCAGATCTCTGTTGATGCAACCCAGTTGGTCTTCTGGGCTGCAAGACCAGAAGAATCATCCACCATCTCATCCACCAGAATCCTGAAGTCCTTCTTCACAAGTCCACTGTCATTGAGTTCTTAATCCAGTCTGTACTCCTCTCTGGGATTGCTCTGACCCAGGTGCAATACCTGCAATTGGACTTGTTGAATCTCATTAGGCTCTCTCAGGCCCACTTCTCTAGATTGTCCAGGTCCCCTTGGAAGGCATACCTTCTATTGTATCAACTGCACCACTCAGCTTGGTGTCGTCTGCCAACTTTCTGAGAGTGCTCTTGATCCTGTTGTCTATGTCATTGGTAAAGATATTAAACAGCATCGGTACCAAGACAGACCCCTGATGGACACCACTTGTCACTAGCCTCCACCTGGACATAGAGATCTTGACCACAACCCTCTGTCTGTGGCCATCCAATTCCTTCTCTACTGAACAGTCCACCCATCAAATCCGTCTGCCTCCAATTTAGAGGTAAGGATGTAGTGCGGGACTATACCAAAAGTCTTACGAAAGTCCAAGTAGAAGACATCAGTTGGTCTTCCCTTGCTGACTGGTGCATACATCATAGAAGGCCACCAGACTGGTCAGGCATGATTTGCCCTTGATGAAGCCATACTTTAGGTCATACATGACCTAAACCAATTTTACAGTAAGTTTTGGTTATCATCTATTAATAATTTATTTGACTGTTTGGAGATTGGCTGGTGGTCATCATCAGTTGTACCCAGGAAACTGGAGACACAAGTGATTATGGAATGGAAAAGTTTCTCCCTAAACTGTTTAGTGTTTTAATATACATATAAATTGAGAGGAAGGGTAATCTTTGCAGATTGCAGTTCTTAAATCAATGCAGTTGTTTCAGTATTTCTTCTAGATTTATAAATCAGTAAATTTATCTCACAAAATATCATAGATGTGGTAAATGTCCAGGTAATGACACGTTGGCTGCTGTTATTTGCAGAAATATTCCTAGATTTACTACATCGTAAAGTGTGCTGACCAAAACCATGATTTTCTTTTCTTTACTGCTATACAGTCTTCTTAATTATTTCACCAATCTCATTATTTGAGCTGAGATTATAATCAGTTCGGAAACTTAGTTTTATAGCTCAGTACTTCAGATTCAACAGGTTATTTAATCTAATTCAGGTAAATAAGGTAACACCTTCTGAATAAAAATAGCTTTTCATGTCTTGTCTGCTATCACAGATATATTTACTCTTATTAAAATTTAGTTTCAACTGTGAATTTAAATGAGGTAATATGAAAAGAAATAATGCATAGAAAGCATGGAAACAATTCCCAGTGCACAACACAAATGGCTATATCAGTAACTAGGCCAAGAGAAAAAAACAAGGCATAATATATTGGTAGCCAGACCCTAAAAAAACATTGACTAAAGGTATAATTATATTTGAAGATAGGTTATTGAGACAAGGAGATATTTTCCATCTCTTAAAGCTTTTTTTCTTCCAATCTTCTTGCTTTTCTTTCTTCCTTTTCCTCTTTCTAATTCATATTCGGTAGATAAGAAAAAACCTAATAAGGTAGCTAATAAGTTGTCAGGCAGTTTAGATA